>NC_048409.1:27979772-27982751 GCF_013103735.1 Etheostoma cragini
CCAGCACCTTGTTGAATCTATGCCACGAAGAATTGAGGCAGTTCAGAAGGCAAAAGGGGGTCCAACCCGTTACTAGCAGGGGGTACCTAATAAAGTGGCCGGTGAGTGTATGTCATTCTTTTTTAGTCATTGTCGATTCAATGTTCAAATTTTTCAATAAAATAATGTTACAAATTAATGAATATTATCTAAGGTTAATAATAAAATATTATTTTACAAGCAATTTGTTGTATTCTATGTTAGAGTGAGCCCATTACTCCAGTGCTGTCAAGACCACCTCAGTCGAGTCCAAGACCGAGACTTGTTGGGTCCAAGTCATGACAGAGTCCAAAGAGGTTTGAGTCCACGACAAGGCCTTCTCAGTGATCACAGTATCTGTAAATCTCTGTATGAATATGAAGATACGGTAGTTACACATGTCTTTACAGGTGCTTTTGTCTCTCTCTCTCTCTCTCTCTCTCTCTCTCTCTCTCTCTCTCTCTCTCTCTCTCTCTCTCTCTCTCTCTGTGGTTTGTGTCGGTGCACGCTGCAGGAGCCTGCAGCACAGCACTTCTCCGGGTTACTACAGTGAGTCACTGGCCTTCAGGTCTTTGATGAAGCCCGGCGTGGGTTGCAGTGCGTAGGTCGTTTGGCCTAATTAATGTTTCAACCACAAGTTTCTTGTTATTCCCTTTACTGTGTTATCTCATTTACATATGCAGTTGGGTATGGTTTTCCATGTGGAACAGTGAAGTACACTGACCCCCATGAAGTGTCGAAAAGCAGGGAAGCCTTTAAAAATGAAGTTAGCTCTCTGCTCTCTATGCTGTATATTCACTGACTGATTCACCTGATGCACTGAACTTGAATTTATTTATATTTACCTGAAAGTTAAGAATATTATGCAAGTAGATATGGCTGGACTGCACAGACCAAATTGCCTCCATAGTATTGAGTTACGACAAATGCCCGCTCATTCAATACCAAATATCTAAACTTAAGTAGTAAATCTCAGTGAGCCCAAAAGCATGCAGCATGCTTCTAACGAGACCTAGTTGCAAAACCTAGAAGTCATCTTCCATATTTGGCCTTGAAGTGTGTCATCCCAGTGGATGTTGCACCTCTTCCATGTCGTCTTGGTGCAGTGCAACATTCCTTTGTCTGTTATCACCCCAGGCTCCTCAAAACTGCATACACTCTGCCGCTGCTTATTTTAATCCTTTTTTAGATAAGTTACATTAATAAGTTATTATTATGTTGGTTAATACAACAGACTCTTATTACTTTGGCTCGTGACACAGTGAAAGTGAAACCTGGTTTAGCTCACAATACATCCAGATTAGAATAACTTACTACATGCAACACTTTAAATGCAACGATGCATCTGTAACGTATTCTCTTAGTGTAAATTAATGACTTTCTGTCTGAGCAAACAATCATTGTAACCATATGAGCTCCCGGTAACACTGAACTCCAACGTAGACCTTTACAACAGCAAGTGTGGAAAAACCAACTTTTGTCCAAAGGGGATTTACACATAACCACTTTAAATACTCTTTATTCATCGAAACATGGTTAAACTAAACGCCAGATAGGTTACATACAACAACCAATACAAAAAAAAAAAGAAAGCAAAAACTAAAATTGCATTGCATAAAATGTACACATACCTGAAGAAACTAATATATATATATATATATATATATATATATATATATATATATATATATATATATATATATATATATATATATATATATATATATATATATATATATATATAAATAAATACACAAAAAGGTTTGAGTCCTTATCAGATGATAAAAGAACATGTAGTAAAGTAAGTTAATGGAGAATGAAAACAAATTCATAGTGTAAAAATATACATATCTAACAAGATACACAATCACACTATAAATACAACATTATTCTTCAATAAATGGTGAATAAGCGCTACTGCGTTACGAAGCTCATCAAACACATTCCTATAAATGTGTTGCTTTTTTAATCATCCCCCTGCTGTGTACCATTGGGTAACGTGTGTTGCATCACGCCACATCCTTTCCAGTGCTGTTGCTGTGACGATATGCAGAATGTAATGTATGTGTCTAACCCCGCCGGGCCTGAGGAGGTAACGCTCCGCTGAGACTGCCGTCTACATACCGATACTAGGGTCAAAGAACAGATGCAGCCTGTGTTGTTGCTCACTGCATTGTGTCTCGGCATGCTGGTGCCACATTAGGGTGCATGAATCACTCGGTGTGAATGTGTGTTCGGCGTTAGTCGTCCCGTTAACCCCGGCTGAGTCAGCTCGGCTCAAGGTAACCGCATACAAGTTGCATTAGAAGAGATTTATTTCTGGCAGTGATTCATTAAACCCTGCAGAGGATATCATTCACCCTCTGGTGGCCGAATGAACGGTCCTCACTAGCAATCAGCTGATTAAGACTTTGGAAAACAGTTCAATTACCTCAGCAGAAGCTGAGTTGGATTTAATTATCATGCACCATGAATTTGATGGAGTTAGATAGATAGATAGATAGATAGATAGATAGATGTTTATTGATCCCAAGAAACAGCAGCAAAATCAGTAACAAAGCACAGAATATAAATATAAATGAAAGACTAGGGAAAATATACATGCATACAATATACATGAAATAATAATATGAATAAAGTAAAAGAACAAAGATTTGAATATCTACAGGATGGGAAAACAAAAATGTGCAACTGCTTAAATAATATGCTAAAATGTTAAAATGCATGCTACATGTAAATGTAAATAAACCAATTTTGCAGGTTGCATTAGTGCAGTAGTGTGGTGTCCAAACATCTCATCTACACCCAGAGATGACGTGTTAAAAAGTGTTATTGCTTGTGGTATGAATGATTTCCTGTAGCGGTCCGTGCGGCATCGAAGCTGTCGGAGCCTCTTAGAGAAGCTGCTCCTCTGTTGGACCAGTGTGGGGGGGGTGGAGAGGGTGGAGCTGCTCCTCTGTT
>NC_048409.1:27982851-27985296 GCF_013103735.1 Etheostoma cragini
TGCTCCTCTGTTGGACCAGTGTGGTGCGGTGGAGCTGCTCCTCTGTTGGACCAGTGTGGGGGGGTGGAGCTGCTCCTCTGTTGGACCAGTGTGGGGGGCGTAGGCACCACTAGGCTACCTGTTGGTTTGTGCACCACCTTTTTGATATTTTGGAAGTCAGTGTCTTTGTTTTTGGGACCAAGATGTGCCAATGTGTCAATGAGAGGGTGGAGCTGGGGAGGAGCAATGCGTAGATCTACGTATGTCTGCATATACACACTCTTTAAGCACGTGTTTATTATGGTAATAAATCAAGTAAGTAGGGTCATTTAATCAGACTTCTTTACAATCTCACTTCTTTTTGCAGCTAGTGGAGTCGCCCCCTGCTGGCCATTAGTAGGCACTTCTGAATTATCTCTTTTATCCAATCTATGGCTAGTAATCCTACAAACATGAACATTTGTAGCATTGCCAGATTATTGTTCTGGTGTTTTTTTTTGCGATATTAACATAGCTCGCAGCTAAATGTTGAAGCTGCGGAGCCGAGCCCCGGGAACAGCACTCAGCAGTTTGGGTGCCGCAGGTACGCTAAAGACCCGCAGGCCATACACAGTTACTGCAAGAAATGGGTGTAGAATAAGGACTAGAAAGATTCACATCAGTAAGTGTAATATTATTATATTGGTTATTCTTTACACACATCAAACATCATCCCTCTTTAGTTTCTCTTCCCGAGGGATCTTCCATGTTTTTCCTCTCTGCTATTTTGTTTGAAGTTTTCCCTTCTCTGGTCTGAAGAGAGAGAATATGTACAACAACAACAACAACCACAGCTACACAGATTGTAAAACCCTTGAGGCAAATCTGTGATACTGGGCTGTATAAATGTAATTGACTTGATCTTAAATGCGCGAGGGTGGGGTGTCAAACTGTTTGCAGAGAGACCCGGTTGTGTAACAGGAATCAGTTTGGCAGCAAATCTACATAACATTCTGTGTATTTCAGAGTTTAAGGATCTACATCCATGCAACATATCTCTACCTTACAAACCGCCTTTGTTTTATTTTAAGGTTAAAGTCTTCACACCCCTTCTGTTGCCTTATGTTAGTTCTAACACCATAGAATAAAATCCACTTTGTCAGATACATTTTGTTTGATAAATAGGAGACGAGATCAAACCTGCCGACATCTTACTGATATTAAAATTCAAATAGCTTTGTCTGCTCATGCTGCATAGCAACAATCTCATATTTGTTGGGAACGGCCCCAGCGCCTGGACAGATGCAGGCACCCATGCATGCTTTCCATTTACCGTTCCCGTCTAATTTAGTTTTTTTTTTCCATCCCCGGGAGAAGCTACTGTGTTTCCATGGCTACTTCCACCATTGCCTACCAAGGGCACTTCAGCGGACACCGAGTTATGGGCACAGCTAAGTACATGTTTATTATGGTAATAAATAAATAAAGAAAGTCGGGTAATTTTCTTCACAATCTCTCTTCTTTTACTTGTGGCGCTGAAAATGTCAACGTTAAAAATATCCAAAAAGCACCCAAAACATTGAGTAAAGGGACAAAAACGTTGGTAAAAGCGATGATAATGTTGGAAAAAAGTGACCAAAACAGGACGGGATGACAACACAAGGGTTAAGAGTCCTTTATCTTCTTAACAGAATGGCCGAAAAGAGCGGCGGCACCAGAGAAATACCGGGAGTGTAACATCGTGTAGATAGTCCACATATACACACACACACACACACACACACACACATGCGCACACGAACACACACAGATGTATTATTCATACATCATTTCCCTCATTTTACTTCCAGACCAATCTATAATGTGTTAATTTGCAATGAGAAGTGTAAATATTGTTTAGTAATGCGTTAATAAGTAATGGCGTCCGGTCCAGGGCCGCAAATCAACACCTCCACCTCCCAAACGCGGGTGAATTTTGCCATAGTCAGGTAACACTGTCGATCTAGCTGACACATTGGCAGGAAGCCAATGACAATTGGAGTGATTGAGACATGTAGCTATTGATAAGCAGGGTGCACAGTTATTTACAGGCCCGGACCAATCAGGGGCCCCCATCACTGCAAGATATTGATTGACACCCGGGGCCCCCTATCGCATTTTCATCACTCAGTCCCAGTCCCATCGGTCCCACGTGCAGCCACTGACCAAACCAGGGTGGGAACGGGTCAAAGTCATGACCTAAACCGAGGACAGCTACATAATTGTATGTGCAATGATAAGTTAAAGTCCAAAAGCAGACAGACAGATACAGTAGTCATATACTCTGAGAGACATTGGGGGTCTTATTATGAATAATTAAAATGAAAATCTTTGGTTAAATGTAATTTTCCATTACAGTACTTTATCAAACCGTATGAATGTGTCCCAGCCCAGGATCGGAAACTAGTCCTTTTTGCAGGATTATCAAGGCGGTCACCCCCCCCCCCC
>NC_048409.1:27985396-27995396 GCF_013103735.1 Etheostoma cragini
AATAAAACCGCCAGTTTGTGGGACATCCTGATGTGTGAAGGCAGCCTCGGCTTACTTGTGCTAGTAGCACTAGCAGACAGTGCATGGTGTTTAACTGGAGGTCGGTTGGTCTACTACCACTGACAGCTACTAGCAACTCCTTTAGGCCCAGATAGGGGTCCCCGTCTGGTCCTGCCTCCAGACGGGGGCCCCGGGCTTCCTCCAGGCAGGTTCACTCTCTCTCCCTCTCAGGGATTCGTTCATGGTTTTTGAACCATTCTTTGTCTGTCCACTCACCTGAGACCACTTGGCCATGGGAGACCCTACCAGGACCCCACAGCCCTTAGGTCCATAGGGACACACAAACCTGTCCTCCACCAGAAGGTGATGGTTCCCGGAGAGGTTTCACAAATTGAATTCACAAAGTCAGTGATTCTTGGCAGCGACTGAAAAAAAGAGTGGAAGGAAGAAGACGACGACGAGGAAATAATAAATGATCAAGTACCATATTGGGGCTACAGCGTAGAACGCCTCGTCCCTGTGAGCAATGTGCATTTTTCTCAAAATGCTAAATATTTGAAGTGGCCCTAAAGCTCCGTCGTAGCAGGGAGCTGGGCCCCTACACACACCTAAATCAGAGTCACGTCCTATTAAATGTGTGGACTAAAAAATGGAACCGATTTTTATTACATTTTACATATGCAGTGATTAGTAAGTGAATATTCTCTGTTGTGCTTTTACTAAGTGTTTACAAGTTGTCCCGATGGCTCCCACAGTGAACTAGAGAAATAAAAATAATGCACTTTCTCATTAAAATGGCTTCTTTTCAACACCCAGCAAGCCAGAAATGACACTAAAAGAATTAGAATTCATTACCCTGCTGAGAGAGGCCTGTTGCTGTTATATTAGCCCGGGGGGCAGTGGTTTTGTGTTGCTCGTGATAGATAATACCGACAGCTTGCACATCATAAAGCCGCTATAACTCCAGGCGTGCATGCATTGATTGTCCCTCATGATCAGACCCTATTTTGATCTATCGGTGTGAATACGCCTCCTTTCTCTCTCTCTCTCTCTCTCCCCCCTAAACTCTACAATCCTCTGTGAATAAATCAAATCTTCTCGCATTTCAGTGTTTTTTTGGACACCAGACATTAGAGAGAATCCATGACAGCAGCGTCTGATCTGATAGCGTTTATCTAGAGCAGCTAGAGAAAACAAGCACAATTGTAATTCAATTAGGTGTGTGTGTGTGTGTGTGTGTGTGTGTGTGTGTGTGTGTGTGTGTGTGTGTGTGTGTGTGTGTGTGTGTGTGTGTGTGTGTGTGTGTGTGTGTGTGCTGGTTATCAGCCCACGATGGCAGGAAGCAGGCTGTCAAACTAAATTACGCTTGTCTCTAACGCTATTTTCTTGCTTTCAAATAAAAAATAGATGCACTGCTGCCTCTAAAGTTTTAAATGCAGACACCGGAAAGGTCTAACACACTGTTTTAATTTTAATATATTGTGTCAAATCACGTATATTTACATCAGTATAAATACTCATGCAACCAATGCTTGATACAAACTAGGAGCAAGTATGACCAGGTGACATCGGTCCAGTAAAGTAATCTGTAGCAAAAACTAATCACGTTGTTTGTGTATTTTTAGGCATTGTCTTATTGTTATTATCAGAGAATAAGCAGAATGCAACGCTACATGGGTGAAGCTTTTTTTCACAGAATACAAATAGAGATGCTTACATCTCTTCCACAATCAAAACAGCAAAGAGGGAATAAATAGCTTATTAATCACTGATTTCTTTTCATTTTCTAAATGAAATTCCATGCTTGGAGAAATAAGCACTGGGTCCTCTGAAGTAATCTTTGGGGCTATAATCACTACAACTCTACACCAATCCTCTTAACACTGAACAGGCTCATTCATCTGAAGACCTGAAGGGAACTGAAATGCTCGGGTGGCCTGAGCTCATAATGGATGTGCATCTGGGTTTTAAAATGAACATGTTGCCACTAAAACATGACAGAAAACCTTTTTATATCTCCCCTTCAAATGGGAAAATCAAGCTCTTTATACTCTGGGGTAGTGAGTTTTGTGATTGACTTCTCTGGTTGGTGCTAGACCCCCTTACGACCTTAGGACTGGCAGTTTGGACCTACTGGTGGGCTAGCACTAAAGCAGGTCTCTATGTGCAAGAAATTAGCTGCTCCTCCTTTCATCCATCCATCTTGGCACCATCAACAATGAGTATGTTAACATGCAACTATTTTTCCACTATTATTCCACTATTATTTATATGTGCTCTAGTGCAATTACACAGAATTATCAGTTTTTTATTATTCAGGTTTTATTGACTTGGTAATCAATGATTGACAGGGGGGGGGGTCATTGATACTTATGCAATGTAATGTAATGTAGGGTGGATTGTATGTTGTATGTGAGCGTAACGTCTGTGTGTTATTGATGTTTACAGCAGCCTTATGTAGCACTGATGCCCAAGACAAATTTCCCTCAGGGGACAATAAAGTTGATTTTGAGCTTGATCTTGATATTCCGAATTTGATACAGGGCGTGTTAACACCAAATTCGGTTTGGATATTCCGAATAAGGCCTTTTTCCAAATGTAGCATTTTTTTATAAAGACGTTGGATATGTCGGTCTAGGTTTTAAAAGCCTTCTTTGGAAATGTACAGAGCACCTTCACAATCTGCGTCTCAATCCGGTTTTTTACCCCAGTTAACGGCCTCTTGCCTGTTAATGGCGTCCGGTCAGGTCTGTGCGATGCTATGGTTGCTTTACAAAAACCAACCGTTTGCAGGGCTGTGGTAGAGATGTATGCCTATAAGAAAAGAAGTAGAAACACAGGTTTTGGTTATGCACAAACATACAACCACCAACCTTTTTAAGACTGTGGTTAGAGGAATGAAAGACTGCACTGTGTAGCCAGTCCGCCACCATTTGAAAACTTAAACATTTTTGCACAGCTGTATCCAAACAGAAATATTGTGTAATATACACTTTCATTAGCAATATAAACACAGTGGAAAAGGAGACATTATTTCTGACTAGTGGACTGACCTCTAATGCAGTGGGCAAGGTCCAATGGGAGCAGAATCCAAAATTATCCAACCATACTGTGTCACTTCAATAAATCTAGTTTTTGTCTCTCTCCACCTCCTTTGTTAAACATGCTCTTCTGCATGCATGGCAGCTCCTGTAATATACTGGAGATAAAAGGTGCACTCTGTTTAGGTTTGAGGTCTGGCCAGATGAGAGGTTCTTGAAATAGGGACAGAAGCAGTAGTACTTGTAATTGACAAGTCAGTCACGGCTTTGTTCTTTACATATTGAGTAATGAGGCTGAAAGGAGATGAACAGAAATAGATTGATTACTGTGAATACCCAGTGTAAGATGATAGATTAGAGTATCTTGCTTTAACAACCCATGGTGATGTGGTTGGTGGTGGTTCATGTTCATGCGGATGTGGGAGGGCCTGCATGGACTGTGTAAAAGAAGTGGACGTAGCCGCAGTGACGTCGTCACCCTTGGTGGTTTGTTTTAAAGTAAGGTGGCCAGATTTCTCAGACATAATCCGGGGACTTTTTCAGCTCAGAAGCGGATTTAACTCCAAAACACGTCATTGTTTTATTTTTGTAAAACTTAAAACGGGGACACTAGACCTAGAGCTGTTTCCCCCAACAGACAACATTATGGAAAGGATTTTTAAGGAGGTCGACCTTTCTGTTAAAGATAAAGATCTTTTTTTACAACGTAAAAGTCCGCAAAATTGCCTTCACTAAACCCACCAGACTCCATGTAAATAATCAGTGATTTAGCATCGTAAAATACGGCTTTCTAAAACATCTCCGAGCTTGTCTGGAGCGACTATCGGCTCCGTTTGGTCAGTGTTTCCTTTCTTTCATTCCACTTTCGGGTCTGTCAGTCACAGTGAAAACCGGGGACATTTCCGGGGACAGATCCAGCCGGGGACATGTCACCAAAACCGGGGACTGTCCCCGGAAACAGGGGACATCTGGTCACCCTATTTTATACCCTCAGGTTTGGCATTGCTGTCGCCATCTTGTTTTTTTGGAGCCAAAAGTCAGAAGTGACCATATTAGGATGAGTGGGTGGAGCTGAGCTAACCGTTAAAAAACAACCAGTTCCTTCCTGAGGCTATGTAGCAGCGGCACCGTGGCTCCGTCCTACGCTTAGGAATGCCAATTAGAGGAAAACCTACAAACCAGTTGAGAATATTTCCAGTAAATTACCAGCTAACGCTAGCACTAGCTAGCTAGCTAGCTTGGTTAACAAGGTGCAACTGACCATTATTAACAAGACATTTTTAGTCAACCAATATGTTCAAATTAACTTTATTCAACTGAAACAGTGAAAGGTTCAAAGACCTCATAGTTAAATAAATGGACCCCGTGGCACGGATGCCCTCTATCCTGATTTACAAGTCGTCGCAACTTGTCAATAACAAGGTATCCACCCCCTGAAGCATCCCCTGCTCTACTGTCTATTTTAAATAAATTGGACCATAATTTACTAAATGAACATCATGGTGTATTCAACACTTGAAAGTAGCGATTGAGACCAGAAATTGTTTAACTGGATAATAAATAAAGTAAGAAGAAGGGCCAATTCCCATAGCTGCCAACAAAACGTGGTCCTATCAGAAAGCCGAAATAGTCCAGTAACTGGCAAGCTACATAATTTATTAACACCTTGTATGGGTGACATTTCTCACATTCTCACAGTCTCGAGCATGTCTGGTCACATGTATTGTCTTTTGCCGTCTGAGGAAGACTGGAACTGCCTGGAAATGTCACATTTATTTGATAAATTGTACAGAGAAGTGCACTGTCTCTGCTCCAGATTCTTCTGTGCTCCACCCGTGAGGATTTGGGACGTGGGTGTTGCAGCTTTCTCAACAATATCCTTCATTAGAGTATTTTGAAGACAACCAAAGGGCTTTCTTTGTGTTTTTATATTGACATGTTTACACAGCACCTTGCTGCGAGCTCTGTTACTAATTATTAGCTGCAGGTTTGTATGATGATTAGATTAGATTCAACTTTATTGTCCTTGCACAGGTACAAGGCAACGAAATGCAGTTTAGGTCTAACCAGAAGTGCAATAGCAGCAAGTGCAGGATAAACACTGGTTCCATAAGTGCAGGACATGGCTATGTACTGGATACTGATCTGTTGGTTGTCGCAGACGCATCAAGCCACTTTCCTGGAACCGGTTGCGGGTCTGTGTGAATGACACAAGTCTCTACAGCTGTTCGGGCCCATCCCCGTCCCCTTTGCACTCACCTGCGAGGTGGTCACCTGTGTTTCTGCCTGGCATACTCTGTGTGTAGAACGGTCGGTTTAACCCACCAGACCACATCAATATATAGAGGCGTTTGTCACGTAGCGCCGTCCAGCAGAGAGCAGGAAAAAAAGAGCTTGTTTAATAACAATGTTTTTTGATTGTTCAACTGATAGTACTAATTGGCCAACATTGTTATTGTCGGTTAACATTTAAGCATTTAATCATCAACACCATCACCATGGCTCACTTATAATCACATTATTAGAGTATAATTTTAAAATGGCCATCTACACATACTTTTTCACACCCTTTAAAAGCACCCTACAATTCTCCGTCCATTGCTCAGTTATATATATATATGTATATATATATATATCAATATTTCTTCTCAGGTGACTGGTGTGCCCTGTGAGCCGGTCTCTGGACCCCCCACTAATCAACACATGCTGTTAAAGGGATTAGTTGTCATTTTCGATGTAGGTCTTTTTCTTTCAGGCTCCTGTTGTGTCAGAAACATTTACACATATATCGTTGAGTTTCCCTCAAATTGCAACCTAGAGATAGCCTGGAAATCCAGACCCATATCTGAAAGATTAAGGTCTTGCATCAAGTATCTCAGTGCACGCAATTGCACGCAGTAAAACTACGACCAATCAGAGCAACACACAGGGAGAGGCATCCAGAGCCCCATCCTCCCCATACTCCCTATATGTAGCTCAGCTACCAGCAGAGGTGGTACATTAAACTGTTGTCATGTGTTTAGCTCGCATGTTGCCCGCCTATCTCAGATCCACCGATGTGATTGGTGCAGCTCGGCTACTAGGGCATAGTTAATGAGGAGCTTTACTCCATGCCAGAGTAACTTGCTGAGCAAATTCCCATTGTGCTCTCCCGAGAACTCTGGATTTCCAGGGTAATCTAATGACCCTTTTTTTTATGGACACTGACAAAGAAATACTGAATACCTCTCCCCCCTGGTATATGCTTGATAGAACATAATAATCGTCTTGTAACAGGCCACACTGTTGTTCCCGCTCTCTGTGGCTGAAGTAGTGATGGGAAGTTGAGCAGACCAACGTGTACTTCCATAAATGTAAGCTGACTAGCATTCATTACTGTCAATGTCTGACACTAGAGGCCAATTTCCTTCTCTCCTTGAGCTTTCCTGTGTGTGTGTGTGTGTGTGTGTGTGTGTGTGTGTGTGTGTGTGTGTGTGTGTGTGTGTGTGTGTGTGTGTGTGTGCGTGTGTGCGCGCGCGTTTGCGTGTGTGTGTGGCATATTAACAAGACAAGGGAGATGAAGTGTGGTTGACAGATAAAGGAAAAACAAGATCAAAACACATCAGATGCACTAACCCTCCCTTCTCATACACACACACACACACACAGAACAACTAATATTGCCAGAGTGCAACAGTAAACAATGGATGGCGGGTGTGAGGCAATATCAGGACACAAAACCAATCACACACCTGCTCACACAATAACACAACATGAGTTATAGTTGCTCATTTTGTGTTGTCACCTTGCAATGAAAAAACGCTTTCTACGAGGTTGGGATAAAGCAAGGGGTGTGTGTGTGTGTGTGTGTGTGTGTGTGTGTGTACAGAGAGGCTGTTTATGGCTCCAATTTCACATTTATTTTCTCTTTGCTGATGCCCAAAAACGTCCCGCACTCGGCAAAATAAGAAAGAAAAGAGAGAATCCAGGCCGAGGGCCAGGTCTCTGCAGATGGAGACACCACCACACACTTCTAGTAGGTCATTAGTGATGATTGCGAGGGATTACTTCTACTGTATGAGTCTAGATATTGACTTTCAGGAAAATCTTGCTTGGTATACCCTTTTTAAAATTAAAAAAATTTAAGAAAGCTCTAACACGTGATTATCCAGTCAGACTTTGACTTGACGTTGCTAAATCAATCTTTATTCCTGTGCGAGTAATGCCTGAAAACCCAAAGAATATTGGGATTTATTGGCCTTTTTAATTGCTTTTGTGCTTTTGGTGCACGGCCGTCATACGTCATCAGGGGGAAGAGCAGTGGGCTCAGTAGGCAGCCCTGGGGGGTGCCGGTGCTGAGGGAGATGACGCTGGAGGTGTTTTCCCAACCCAAACAGACTAGGGTCGGACTGTGAGGAAATCTAGCAGTCAGTTACACACAGAGGGGGGGTGTTGAGTCCAAGGGGGGGGGTTAGTTTGCTCACCATATGCTGGGGGTGATTGTGTTGAATGCTGAGCTGAAATGTCAGATACATGTTAAATTTACATGTAAATATAAGTATTGTTTCAGAATCGGTATAAGCAGATGACCCATATCATCACATCGGGGCCAAAAAACCTTGATTAAAAAAAAAAAAAAAAAGCTACTTTCTGATCAAATCTGTGACACAACACTCTAGTAGAGACTTGAATGCGTCTTTAAGATCCTTCCCTGTACTTTGTGGGAACACACTCGTCTCTGTCTCTTTCTCATTATGGAGCTTTCTTTCATCCGTCTGCTTCAGCTCTGGGTGTTTTATTTTCACCCTTTTTTGACCCCTTTCTCTTTCATCATGCTTCTCGTTTCTTGTGTCTCTCTTTCACACGTACGTACTCTCTCTTTTCTCTTTCGTTTGTGCACACGGATCGATAATCCAATCTTGTTCTGTGAAGACCGAAGCCCCCATCACAAGCTCAGGCACGTCTCAGTCAGACAGACAGACAGACAGAGAGGTAGTGAGACGGACAGACAGGGGGAATAAGCTAATGTAGCCTAGGCAAGCCTGTCAGCCCCGCAGAGACCTTCAAATTCCCACGCTTTGTAAGGATGGGCAGGTTCTCCTTTTAAACTGTACTTTATTTACCAAGAGATGTAAGGAACACAGAGCTATGGCTGCTGGAATTAGGACGTTTGAAAGGATTTTAAAGGATTAAAGCTGATAAATCAGACCAAAACCCACCGTTGCATTTTCACTGTCTAACTCTGGGAAGTAACCAGCACTAAAACACACATTCAGCACTCAAGACAAATGAGTAAATCACTTATCTCTTAAATCACATTCATTGAGCTGACGCATTTATCCCAAAGCGATATATAATAACTGCATTCAACAGTGACAATACCTCACGTTCAACAAATAAGTACAACTGCTTTATTCATCCATCCATCTTCATACGCTTACCCGGTATCGGATCGCGGGGGCAGCAGCTCCAGCAGGAAACCCCAAACCACATCAACCAGTGCTATGTGTTTTTTAGAAACAAGATTTCATCTTTTAATGTGCCAAGATGCAGTCTGAGGTTCCATTCCGCGTCGGTAGAAGTGCAGGGTTTCTGCTGATGTCGGGGATCAGCGGTGTCGTGCGGTCTGTTTAGTCAAGTGTGGAACCAGTTGAGCCCAAATGCAAACATAACGCAGACCAGAATGATAATAAGAGACCGGGTGCAACCAGCAACAGCCGTAACATGTTCAGTTCAGTTCAGTTGTGGCTCGTTTCAAAGGTTATTTAATCATTGTTCCCAAGATGGCAAGTTGACATGCACTAGTCACCTCTAACTATAATATGAAAGGATGTGTTCCTGTCTTGCCATCTTTATTAGTTAACAATTAACTAGCTATTAGTCTTGCATTGCCAGACCTTCCTACACAGGGCTGTGGAAGAGGGTCTGGCTAGCCTCTGCAAAATAGCCTCAGGAAGGAACTTGTTTTGGTGGAACTTGTGTACGTTCAAAAGTTGTTTTAGTCGTGCAACAGAAACCTCAGATTGGACAGATAGTCTAGCTAGCGGTCTGGATTCACCCTGCAGAGATCTGAGGAGCAACCATAATCCTCAGAAATCCATCAGTTTAAAATTACAGCACAAAGAAAGAGGAAAGTAACCAACATTTGTCCGAAATGAGATCAAATGGTGATATATACTGTGTGTATATATTTAATTTAATTTATATATAAATGATAGAGACTAACTGGCTATAGACTGAGAAAAAATAAGTCCATTCCCTGTGCCGCCGTAAACGGATGTTGTGAAGATTGCGCTCCAGGTGGTGTTTCTACAGGTGGTGTTTCTAGAGGTGGTGTTTCTACAGGTGGTGTTTCTACAGGTGGTGTTTCTACATGTGGTGTTTTTACTACAGGTGGTGTTTCTACAGGTGGTGTTTCTACAAGTGGTGTTTTTACTACAGGTGGTGTTTCTACAAGTGGTGTTTTTACTACAGGTGGTGTTTCTACAGGTGGTGTTTCTACAAGTGGTGTTTCTACAGGTGGTGTTTCTACAAGTGGTGTTTCTACAAGTGGTGTTTCTACAGGTGGTGTTTCTACAAGTGGTGTTTTTACTACAGGTGGTGTTTCTAGAAGTGGTGTTTCTACAAGTGGTGTTTCTACAGGTGGTGTTTTTACTACAGGTGGTGTTTCTAGAAGTGGTGTTTCTACAAGTGGTGTTTTTACTACAGGTGGTGTTTCTAGAAGTGGTGTTTCTACAGGTGGTGTTTTTACTACAGGTGGTGTTTCTAGAAGTGGTGTTTCTACAGGTGGTGTTTCTACAGGGGGTGTTTCTAGAAGTGGTGTTTTTACAGGTGGTGTTTCTACAGGTGGTGTTTCTACAAGTGGTGTTTTTACTACAGGTGGTGTTTCTACAAGTGGTGTTTCTACAAGTGGTGTTTCTACAGGTGGTGTTTCTACAGGTGGTGTTTCTACAAGTGGTGTTTTTACTACAGGTGGTGTT
>NC_048409.1:27997896-28001474 GCF_013103735.1 Etheostoma cragini
GTCCTTTTACATATGATTCCCCCTGTCCTCCCTCTGTGAGATGTCATGATGACAGTGATTGGCCACCGTGAGCACAGTTCAGACAATAAAATGGTTTAAATGATGTCTGATTGGAGGACTAACCTGTCCCGACGCAGGTAACGGTCCAAGGGAACGAGAGGGTATTCAAATAATCACCCCTCATCAAAATGATTAATGCTCACGCCATTTCTTCTCTTCTCACTCCATTTTAGCCCAAAGTGGGGGACAAAGTGTATGGCAGGCTAAACCAGGGGTTCCCAAAACCTTCAGCCCACGACCCCCAAAGTAACGACCCCCCCCACTATAAACGTTTATAAACATTGCGCGCATGCGAGCATATGGACAACACAAAATAACACAAAATAACACAACTTGTGTTAAAATCATCGCTAACATGTGCTACTTCTAATCGTTTTTAAATTTTTATTTCATTTCTGGAAATCAAACTGCAACCCCCCCCCTCTCGGGCCCAGGACCCCCTTGTGGGTCCCGACCCCCCCTTTGGGAATCACTGGGCTAAACAGCCTATTCCTCATCTGCAGTTCATTACTCTCATTGTTGCACATTTTGTTCTCTTTATGGCCTCAGAGCAGATTGGGTGTGTCAGCGTTTTGTCGTAGATGACCACTTTTTACTTCTTTCTTTTGGGGATTTTGTCGTTAGCTTTTATCACATCTTCTCTTTGTTGAGCCGCCATCTTTCCCACCTCGGGGCATGAGCGAAAACCCATTTGTTTTTATGTAAAGCGTTTTCATGCACAGGGCATGTGCACACAGCAGCTGCATCGTCCACACACTCGGAGAAACGCATCTTCCTTTAATCATCCAAGCGTCTTTGTGGCCAGAGGAGTTCATATTTCCCCTTCCCAGCCCTCCGTTTGTACAATATCACGTTGTATACTGCTGCTTCCCTACAATCCAATTCATTACTTTCACTGCACAACACAGACTAATGCACACCAGTGGCTTTGAGTTATGGGATGAAAAAGATTGAAGCATAATCAATATTTCTCTATTAGAAAGAGCCCATACTGTGTGGAAAAAAAAGACGTAAAATCAATGCATGTAGTGTGGATTTCTGGCGTGTTAGACACAGATCTTGTTTCTAGATTTGTGTCTTGGCAGAATTCTTCTTCATATCGACTCTGGAAGATTTTTTAAGCAAGGTTTATGTATAAAAAGAAATGTTGATTGTATAATAGGGCTGCACAGCAGATCGTTTTTTTATCCTCTTTGCAATATTAGTCTCGCTTTGCCGGACCCTCCTCCACAGCACGGCAGAGGAGGGTCCGACTAGTCCACACAGCATTCTGGGATGGTTTATAGGGACGGGCTCTGGTTTACCGGCATTTCTTTCACCCTCATGTTGTCCTAGTGTCTGATTGACCTGTTTTCCTGTATCAGTGTTCTTTTTAATTCCCCAAAATAACATGATTGATTCCACACAACGCTCTTTGCCAAGTACAAATCTCCACTTTCATTAATTTTGGGGCGTCTTATTCAATTTTATAGCATTTGAAAAAAAGTGCTTTTATAAAAGTGTTGAGTAAAAGTTGACATATTCCAGTCTGTGATTATCATCAACATCCATTCCTTTAATTTTAGTCTCAATAATTCCTAATTTCTGATTTTCTAACTCAAACATTAGGTATAATTTCCTATCAACGAGGTTTACTGACCATAAATTCCAAAAATAACTAAAGTTAATAAGTTAGTGTTACGTAGTGTTAAAAGTCAGATAACGTGACAAACATTGAAAAAAAGCGTAAAAAGTGTTGATTTTCAATTTTGACGTGAAGACAACACAAGGGTTAAACCAATCACAATATCTTGGGTGGCGCTGAGCGCCGGACAGAGCCACGGTGCCGCTGCAAAACAGCTTCGGGAAGGAACTTGTTTTGGTGCAACTTGTGTACGTTCAAAAGTGGTTTTTAGTTGTGAAAAAAAAACAGAAAACTCGGATTCACGATGTTCACCTGGAAAAGAAACTCAGATATAGACGATTGCGATATAAACTGGCACAATAAACACATTTTGAAAGACACTCAGTGATGTTTTTGTGTTAGTTGAAAGAAAACATCAGTAGAAACTGCACTTTAATCTCATTCTTGTTTTAGTTCTGCCTTTTATATTTAATTCAATGTTCAATTTGTCAGATAAAATGTTAGAAATGATTTCCTTTCATTCGTCTTGAATTCAACAAGTAATTTGTTCTATTTTAGCAGAATTCTGAAAACAGCCCGGCTGAGTACACCCTAATATCTGTAATATTGTTATTGCAATATACAACAACGATGTGGGATATTTTCCTCACATGGTGCGGCTCTCTTGTAGAAGTTTAAATCCAGTGACTCGCTCCACTGTGATGGGTTTTGAACGCTTCGCGGTCCCGTTGAATATTTAAACGAGATCATCAACTTTACTTTTTACTTACTTTTCTCTATGGCGTCTCTAATGTCTCCTCCTTGGATACAGTGGTTGCTGGGGGGGTGGAAAATGTGTTTGGAAAGTAATTGGCTTCCTGAGAGGAGTCCAAAGTGTGTGTGTGTGTGTGTGTGTGTGTGTGTGTGTGTGTGTGTGTGTGTGTGTGTGTGTGTGTGTGTGTGTGTGTGTGGAGACAGTGATTCATAACAAGAATATAATTGACGATGACTTGAAGAGGATTTGACTCAAGTGTCGCATGTGTGTGTGTTTGATTAAGACACACACACACACACACACACCTACACACACACACACACACACACACACCTACACACACATACACACACACACACACACACACACACACAGAGCACTGAGACCATATTTGGAGTGGAGTTTGCATTAACAAACATGCTGCCTTCTCTTCTTTCGACTCTTATTAACATAATACCAATTCTGTCAACAATAGATATTCAAATATATTTAAATCTCTGCGTTTTTTTACAAGGATCATTCAAACCTTGAATATCGATCGCCGCCCAATGCATGCCGAACTGATCCCGACGTGCTTCGACATCGTACCCTCACAAGATTAAGGCGGCCGCAGTTTTTAAAGCCAGCTGTCTCTCCCCACTGTAAGTCGAAGAGCAGATGGGAGTTGCGCATGCGTAACTTTGCGACAAGTAGCAGACCACAGTTGCACAGACCCCAGAGCATGATGGGAAACGCCCGGCTCTCAGCTGATCTAACAGCTGATTAGCTCGAATTGACTCAACAATATGACGTTTGAATGTGAACTTTTTGTTGTTGAATTGGAGGGATTTAAATTGCTAATTGGTCGGATTTAAAGGCTTATTCTGTACAGAACACATGTCGCGTGGCTGATAGTGAGATTTAGTCACGGATCATCTACAGTCTGTTGTAAATTAAAATCAACAACAGATCACATGTAGAGCATTTAAACAGGCTACTCTGTCATAATAGAAATGACTTGTACAAGCTGATATATGGGTCTGAAAACGTTGTAATGAATTAGACTCTGACCTAACAGCATGTGAGTGTTTCTGGGACTTCCTGTTAGGACTGAAGGCTGCTGGAAACTGTCTGAGTTGACTGCAGATTTTTGCAGACCCC
>NC_048409.1:28001488-28007900 GCF_013103735.1 Etheostoma cragini
CCCAACCCCACTAAAGATGCAATATCATTTATATTCATGGGCTTCTGGACGGATATAACAGCGCACATGTTCAGACCGTCTCTCCTGGAAGACATTCATAGTGCCGTTCTCTGTTGTTCACATAAAGATAGACAGAGACACAAGTTCAAACCCTGCTCACTTTCTCCCTTACAATCGAATTGACCAATCACAGCATGAAGTGGGTGTGAATGTCAGGTAATAATAATAATAATACATTTTATTTATAATGCCCTTTACATTTCAAAAAGAAATTTCAAAGTGCTACAATTAATAGAGAGTTAAAAACAGTTTCCAGAGTACGATACAATTTACAAGCAATAATAAAACACCATAAAACTCAAATTAAAACAATGACTGTTTAAAAGGCCTTTTGAAATAGTCTTTAGGCCCTTCTTAAAAGTCTCCACAGGTTGTCGTTAAAGATACAGAAGTTGTCGGACACCTGAAGCTGACATTGGACAGGTGTGGTCGGGGAGAGTTATTCCAAAGCTCTTACACCACCTGACAAGCAGTTCTGGGGAAGAACTTGTGTTTTAAGAGCTCATTACATGGAAGATGCTGAGATTTCCTTCCCTTTAGTCTGAATTTGAGGTCCTTTCCTCTGACTTGCAGCAACACACACAAGCAGGTTTTCTTCTGAGGCTCTTTTGGTAAAACTACCCTTTCACAACTCATTGATGTTTTTCAGAGTATTGTTGGCAATGGTGTGTTTAGGGACCTGCTGGACAAGGCACATCCCTGAAATCAGATACAGCTGAGAATGAACTGGTGTAACTGTGTGTAGAGAAGCTGCTCTCTTACACCGTGAGACTGTAGGTGAATTTAAAGCAGTGCATTGGAAAAAAAGGAGCTGCTCCAACACTCTTCTTCTCCTCCTTCTTCCTTCTTTATACTCCGTTGCCTTGTCCTACTTCCCTAATTTTCTTTCACGAGCATCAGATTGATTGTTTTGTCTCTCCTCCTCCGCTGGCTTCCCTCCATCCCCCTGCCATCCATTTCTGTCCGAACGGTCCCTCCCTCTTCGCTGTTTTGTTCATTTTTATTTCCCACAGTCCTGCTGTCCAACTCTCCTCCTCTTCCTCACTTTTTTCTATTCCTCCCTTCTCTCCCTGCATGACTATCACCTCTCTCCAGCTCTCTTCATCCAATCTCTCCTTACTCTCTCTCTCTCCATCTCAAGCAGTTTCACCTCTTTTCTTTCTTCTCTTCCTGTGTTTGATTTCTCTATTTCAGTGTTTTATGACCCCCCCCTCCTCCTCTTTCCCTCTTTCTCTCTTTCCTGAAGCTGTTTCTCTTTCTTTCTCCTCTTTATATCTTTGAATCCCTCCAAACTGCAGGTTCCTCTCTGCAGTGCAGATTTTTCAGCCCCCACCCAAAAACCTTGTTTTCTTTAGCCTCCCTCCATCCGTCCATCCCTCCATCCCTCCGTCCCTCTGACTGGACACAAGCTGTTCAGTAGTTAAGGTGCACGTGTTGATGCATTGATTAAAAAAAGTGAACTGCGGTGTTTATTATCCCAAGGAAATAATGTCAGGTTTATCTATGTCTTTGTAGGAGTGTCTGTCCATGTTCAGATCTGCATATTCAACAACTACAGCTCCCAGAGGGCTTTCAAAGCGTGTTAATAGCTGCACATGAGCTCATTTCCATTTCATTGTCTCTACGCTCTGATGTGCCAGCTGCTGTTTTGCAGCTGGAGGAAAGAAATAATTTAAACCTTTTAGTATTAATCCTCGTCAGTGGTTCTTTTGGGGATTTGACAACACTCTGAAGTTTAGTTGTTAGGGTGTACGTTGAGTTAAAGGATTTTTTTTGTGTGTGTGTGTGTGTCCCCCTAAATGGGGAATCCATTGTTTGCAGTACATTTCTGTCCATTTGTTTTCATCTAGACGTGATGAATGAAGCATAAATGCAGTTAAGAGAAAACATGAATCTGCGAAAGCTTTTGTCAAAGATTAGCTACTTTTTTGAAAAAGGTGAAAAAGCAAAGTTCTTAGTTTTACTGCAGTTATCAGCTTTCCTTCTTTCTCTGCAGTTTTTCTACAGTTATCAGTTGTGACATCCGCCACCATCTGTTTTGCGAACGTCGTTTTTTGCTGCCATCCGATGTCAGCGTCAAAACAACGTGCCAGACTTTGAATGCAACAGCATCGGCCTCGAGATAAAAACTCATTATTTACTGCTTGAGGTTAAATGTTAGATGAGCCATGAACACCAGGTAACACATGTTTTATCTCTTTGAATACAATTTTTAGCATTTTTTTGTATTCAAATGCACCTTTGTTAACCCTTGTGTTGTCTTTGGGTCAAATTTGACCAGTTTTCAAAATTTCTATATGAGAATATATGAGAATATTTTTAAACTACCTAATTTAGATTACCCGAAAATAATACGGATGGATGATTCAATACAACGCGCTTGGCAAGAACAACAAAAGATAGGATCTCCATTTTCATTGAATTTTAGTTTTTTTTATAAAAAAACATTTGAAAATAAAATGTAAATGTTTCGAAACAGCCCCTCCTTTAATTAAGTATTAGTCTAAATAATTCATCATTGTAGCCTCTTAACTCAAGGATTAGACATCATTTCCTATAAATAAGTTTTTTTGACCACGCATTTCAAAAATAAGTGTAAAACTTTTAATAATGATGAGTTGGTGTTAGTGGTGTTTATACATGTCAAGAAAAAAGAAGCGTTAAATGGAAAAAGAAATAAAAGTGTTGAAAAAAAGGGACAAAAACATCAGTGTGGATTTTTCAGCTTTCACCCGGGAGGAACGTCAAGTCCACGGTCGAATGGAAGACAACACGAGGGTTAAGCCCTGCCCTCCATTCGCACCTGGCACATCTATTACAGTATGCATGCACCGGTGTCAGACATTCCCATGAAGATAATTAGTCATTTTTGGCGAACAGGTGAAATATCTGAGAGAGCAAGGGAAAAAAAGGGACCGCAGAATGCATTCGAGGGATGTATCCACGACATAATACGCAACCGATGTAGAGATTAATTTCATCAAAATTTAAGCTAATGTTTACAGGTCCCAGTGCAAGCATCAGCCGCCTCACACGCTAACAATTCAAATGGGAAAAACACACATCGAGGAACAGCTTTGTTCATGCACGGCAGGGTAAGTTAAATAAAAAAAAATAATCTAATAGTTATAAATCAGACCGCTTATCTATAAATCTTGTGGAACAAACCCAAGACATTAGCCTGACCACAGGATAAGGATGAGGATGAGGATGATGATGATGATGATGATTTAACATTCTTCCTGATGTTCCCTCCTTGGAACTAACACTGGGAGAGCCGTGATGGGATTGGGGTACTCAGCGGTGTTAGCAAAATTATAACAAATATTTTGAACTACGTCAATATAGTTGCATTTAATCATCTTATTTTACTGTATAAGGCAGTAATAGGACTGCTCCCTCCTTCATCTCTGACCTCTTACATCCTCCCAAGGTCTGCAGGGACATATATATGTGTGTCTGTGTATATGTATCATATATAACACCTGCGTTTGCAGCATCTGGTTTTATTGACAGTCCCTAAAGCCCACACTGCCTTTAGCAAAAAGGGTTTTAATTTTGCAGAACCATCTGCATGGAATCAGCTGCAGAGTGAACTCCAGTTAAGGGAGTTGCTCTCATTTTATTCTTTTTAGGATTTTTAAAGGACCCTGCAGAAAGGTATGTCACTGGTTTTGAATTGATTTAGGACCCAGATTTTTTACGATGACATTGTTGTTTGAATATGATGAGTAAAAGTATATCTTTACTATATATTTACCTGGAAGTGTGTCTGTGTGTCTGTTTGAAACCGCGCTGCTGCCACTTGCCATGACACGCTTGTAAAAGAGATTTTTAATCTCAAGGAGGTTTTTTTTATCCTGGTCAAATAAAGGTTTGAATGAATGAATGAATGAATGAATGAATGAATGAATGAAGGTTCAGATATATGCATTAGGAGCAAAAATTGATCCGTATCGGTTGGTCTCTACACTGTATTCACCCCATTGACTGCTGCTATATAGGTACGCTGTAGACCGCATAGGGAAGGAAGCTGGGGTGGATCATTAAATACAGCACACTTCCCGGGTGGGGGGGAACAAAGGCTCCCAGTAGCCTTTTGTCGGCTTCACTCAACTGCCAACGGCCGCTGATAAGACCGCCCACTCACGGAGCTCTGTGGCCGGCGTCACATGACCAGCCAGTGGTCGCCTAGTATCATAGGATGTCCACGTAGAATTGGGATGCATACATTTGTGTATGATATCATACAAACCTGTTCATGGGAATACATTACGCACGCATGCATGTGTCTCCTATGGTGCAGATATGGATTGTGGGTTGTTGTTGTTTCAAAGCGTCATGCTTCATAAGACCTGCAGATCTTCTGCACCCAGCTCTAATCTCCCAATGATAGCGGTGCTGATGGAGAGCAGAGCAGCTTGTTCCTGTCACTGTCAGCTACGGATGATTATGTGGCTGCTTTTGTCTTAGCTATACTATTTTTAATTTTGTTATTTTTTTTTCACACATAAGCAGTAATGTGGTGTTATATAAAAATGTCAATTATTTTCTAAGAAAAGCGATGAAGCAGCAGCAGGCTGAACCGCACATGTATGGCGTCCAAAAAGCAGCCAAAAAACACGGTTTGGACATTTTCTACAGTCAAAATGTTTTATTGGGACGCAACAAGTTGGATATTTTGGGATGTTTCACAGCTGCTGTACACACTTAGACTGTGACGGTCGGAGTGGTTTAAGGACTACACAATTGCGGCCAGAGGCATTTGAGCGCTTGCATGACATAGACGGTACCAATGGATTCCTAACGTCTTCATGTTTTAAATGATACACACTAGAGTTGGGCGGTTATATGGTATACCACGGGGTCCTAAAAAAAAGAATAAACATAACAGCATAACAGCAATATAAAAGTTTCAATACGGTCATTAAAAAAGTAACACACTTTTAAATAAGACAAGGATTAAATATTAAATTTAATGTATTTAATTCCTAAAAATGCCCAACTCTATTTAGATAACACCCAACTCTAATGCAGACAGAGACCGATTCTGGGTTTTATG
This sequence comes from Etheostoma cragini, assembly GCF_013103735.1. Classification (NCBI taxonomy): domain Eukaryota; kingdom Metazoa; phylum Chordata; class Actinopteri; order Perciformes; family Percidae; genus Etheostoma; species Etheostoma cragini. Next base: position 28,006,611 of record NC_048409.1, read on the forward strand.
AATCAATATTGGAGAAAAATCTATTTTTAAACCCAACCCTTTTATTAATCCTGCTCATTAGAGCTTTAATCTTAGTTTTATATGCTCAGTGATGTTGAGCGATGGGAGAGAGACAAAGGGACGAGACAATTGAAGCCTTCAGGCAATGTTTCAAGCCTTTTTACTCCCACATCCAGCTGGTATTTAAATGTTAAAGGTCAGAGTTGTTGTGCAGGTTGGACTCTGTAAATAATGTGGAAAGGATGAAGCTCCTTTCTTAACAATTAAAGCAACAACAAAAAAGCTGCGAGGACATAAAAAGCACTTTAGTCTGCTGAGCTGCTGCAGCAGGAAACGTTTTCACGTAGTCGGACGGATTAGCAGCAGAAGAGAAAACACAGAAAGACCAGAAGGGGAGGAAAAGTGAACGAGAGAGGAAGGAGGAGGAGGAGAGTATAACAGCTGAGAGTAAAAATAGTAGGAAGATGGGAACAACCCGGGGCAATGAAGCAGAGCATGTTCTTTCAGTTCAATCCAGGTTACACTAGCCAGTTTCCCTCTACAGGGATGTAAACAGTACAACTTTAGATCATTAACGAAACATTTTGATTTATTTATTTTTTTTCTCCAATCACTCTGGGAGCATAATAGAAAGGACTAAGAAACTCTTGGATTTCAGGGGATTTCTGTGAGAAGTTCCCTCTGCAGGAAATTCAATGTTGACAAAATCATTGCAACAGCAGAAATAGTCCTTAAAGCGCTCATGTTCTGCTCATTTTCAGATTCATAATAGTTCATTGAGGTTGTACGGGAATAAGTTTACATGGTTTCCTTTTTTTAAAAGCACCATATTTTTGTTGTATTGCACATTCCTGCAACCTCCGAGCGGCCCAGCCCGTGGTCCCGCCTAACCAGCAACACGCAAACAATGCAGAGCATGCTGTGCGGTAGTAGTCTAGATTAGCCACTATCACAATGTCCTTCTGCTAGCACATCACAGCCTGAGTATCAACATGTTACTGCACAAGAATTATTAAACAATCTGCACATCTATCAGCCATATGAAATGCAGTAAACCCGTTTGAGATGTGATTCACTTTGCTCTTTAGCGCAAGTCTTCAAAGAGACTCACAAATCACGAGTCTCTAGTATCACTAACCCGCATTAGTTGAGTCTTACTAAAATTCAGTCTAAAAGGATAACAACGCCACACACAAACCTTTTTCAACATAAGCTACACTCTAAAAAATAAAGCATTGGGTCTACAAAAAAAAACATGTTAACGTTTTCCACTAGAATATTTAAGTTAAG
>NC_048409.1:28008000-28019913 GCF_013103735.1 Etheostoma cragini
GATTTTTTATTTCACAACAATGTATATATTTAAGTAATGACTAAAGGTCCCCTGAATTAGTTTTTAGAGTGTACTACTCATAGCCATCGTAGCTGGGAGCAGAGAGACAGTCCGACCCAACGACTCAGAGCCGGAAGCTGTCAGACCTTGGGATTCACTCGAGGACCGGCGAGTGTCAATCCAGCAAATCAGTCGGCTACGTTGACATGAGTGGATCTTATTTAGAAAAGCGATTGAAGTCAAGGGTACAAGCGGCCAAAATGGGTTTCCTCAGGAGGGGGGCTGGCGTCTCCCTTAGAGATCGTGTGAGAAGCTCAGTCCTCCGAGAGGAGCTCGGAGTAGAGCCGCTGCTCCTTCACGTCGAAAGGAGCCAGTTGAGGTGGTTCGGGCATCTGGTAAGGATGCCTCCTGGGCGCCTCCCTAGGGAGGTGTTCCAGGCACGTCTTTTGGGGAGGAAGCCTCGGGGAAGACCCAGGACTAGGTGGAGAGATTACATCTTCAACCTGGCCTTGGAACGCCTCGTGATCCCCCAGTCGGAGCTGGTTGATGTGGCTCGGGAAAGGGAAGTTTGGGGTCCCCTACTGGAGCTGCTGGCCCCGCGACCCGATACCGGATAAGCGGATGAAGATGGATGGATGGAGTGAAGTCTCTCCTCAAGCTCAGAGTAAAGCAAATCAACAACAAAAGCCATTCTTTCACTTCTGAAATAACATCCAATGTTCTGCACGTAGCCTAGCGAGGCCTACTGAAGGTTTTGGTGTAGTATGCCAAAATGCAATTAGGTCGAGCAGACGATCCGAAACGTTGCAAGCTCACCTCGCGGGTCGGGCTCTCCGCTAGGGCTCGGGGTCGCTTCGCAGACAACTCACGAGTCCTCAACGACTCGTGAGCTCTCTCGTGAGTCAGTCAGTTGTGCAAATCAGCCGGCTATGAGTGGATCTGTATCAGACGAGTGAGTGAGCGAGGTCACAGGATCAAATTAACAACAAAAGCCATTCTTTCACATCTGAAATAACATGCAATGTTCTGCACGTAGCCTAGCTTGGCCTACTGTAGGTCTGGTGTATAGCTGTATTATGTTAAAATGCAGTTAGGTTGAGAAGAAAACCCCAAATCCTTAAAAGTAACCGGGTTTGCCAGGCCTTCTACGCAAGTAGTCGTTTAAATAAGGAGGCAAAGGAGCGCCGCTGGTTGTCACAATGTTGTTTGCCTTCTTCATCCTTCAATTTTTGTAGATACATTTCATATTTGTTGAAGAAAATCTGTTGTTACAGTTTTCTGTTTTCTTTTTTTTTTGGGCCTTCGTAGCATTACCGAAGGAGCAGATGAAAGCACAGTAAAACATTTGGAAGGTTTGAAGGATGTCCTCAATTATTCACTTCATGTTTGTGCAACGGTACGGCGATTAGGACTGGGTGCTTAATTTAATACTTTTTAGGCACCGACTGAATTGCCTCTCAAGCATTGAGGATCGAAAAAAATGCCTCGTCATTTAATACCCAATTTATATTCCTAAGAAGTAAATCTCTTCAGCAAAAGTGAGCCAATAAGCATGCGGCATGCTTCTAAAAGATCTAATGTTTTTTAATGGCTGTCTAACGTTACGTGTCGTAGAGACACTCAGGAAAAACTCTACTTTACACACAGAGCAAAGTGTACTGCTCATGTTGTAGGATCTAAAAAATAAAGATTTGTGCCATAAAGCTGTAATTTCTTTTTTTTTTATTATAAAATTGGTATTAAAAAAAATCATTTAGGAATTGGTATCTTGTTATCAAAGTCACGGTGATAGCATCGGTACCTGTATTGGAAAAGTTTTTAATTAATAGATTTAAATGTGCAGTAAGTAAAAGTATATAAAGTTAAAGTGGCAATAATGGTGAAATGGCGACATGCACTGGATGCTTAAACCTCGGGCGCGGTCCCTAGCAGTTGGGTGAAATGTAGTGAAGTGAGGAACTGAAGTGGATGCACACATTACTGCCCGAGTGTAAAACTAAATTATAGCACTTTATCACGAACATATAGCTTCTAAAAATGCACTGAACGTAGCAGATTGATGATATGTAATGGTGTGTAAAAATGTGTAATGGGGGTTTTCCATTAACTGTTGTAGTGGAGCTTCTTCTTGGCCAACAGACTGGTAATTGCAAAATGTCAGCAGATTTATAGACTTCTGCTGGCTACATTAAGTTAAACATACACCCACTGTCAACTGTCTCACATACAGTACTGGATACACAATAGGAGGGTGAGTATGCATGAGTACATACAGTACTGTAGACCCAATAGGAGGGTAAGTATGCATGAGTACATACAGTACTGTAGACCCAATAGGAGGGTAAGTATGCATGAGTACATACAGTACTGTAGACCCAATACTGTTGCAGAGCACTTACAGTGACCTTGTTATTTTCAATAGTGTTTAACTAGTTCACAAACACCCACAGATTGACGTTACCCTCACGTAAACTTGTCTCGGATGTTGGCGGCAGCCTTCACTCCAACATGGAGATAATTCCCAGAGCCGTCTCCAGGGAACATAAAAAAAAACAATTACTGGGCAACGAGGAGATGCCAAGAATTGGAGGACAATGAGAACATGTTTGCCAGTTGAACACTTTTAATGTCAAGAAGCCGTAGTAGAAAGTGTTGTGTTTCATCAGCAGTAGGGGGTGTAATAGTGCACAACAGTTACAGTTCAGTTCATACCTCAGTTTATTATCTTTATTGTATATCTTTTTTCAGATCCCTTATTTGGATTAGCTGCTAACAGTGTAGCAGATACTCTTCCATGTTTTTTTACAGATTTTTTAATTCCTAGTATTGTTTATGATACACCTTCCTGGTAAACCAGAACATCAAACACAGATGATGACTTTTCTGACACTGTACTTTATCTGCATTTATTAATGATGTACTAGTCTAAAGCACATTCATTGTTTTCCCGAGCTACAAAGGCAGACAATACAAATGTTGGGATTTGTACCAAAACAAAAAATCCCAGTGTTCCTCGGGGCTTCCCCTGTCGCTGCATCCTACAAACCATATCACCTCCTCCTTTTTATTATCAAATGTGTGACAAAGAGAAAGATAAGATGTGCTCCGCCTCCGGCCTGCAGCAGACTGTCAGATTTTGTAAATCACATGTCTGGCATTAGGTTTTAAATCACACATACCTTGATGTCAATAGGCATGTGGCTTCGGGGGCACTCACAAATGCCACAGCTTCAGCGCTAATGCGTCCCCTAAATGTCAACTACGGCACTTATCTTCAGGCCTTCTGTGAGCAAGACGACGAGCGCTGACCTCGGGGGCCGGGTGGACTCTGAATGTTGCTTTACCATCTGTCTGTGTGTCAGGTCATGCTAATGTCGCCATAACGTCTCTTTAATACAGTTTATCATTTAGTTAGTGTGAGCGCCGCAGGGAGCCCTGACGCCTCTGCGAAACAGCCTCCGGAAGGAACTTGTTGTGGTGGAACATGTACGTTAAGAAGTTGTTTAAGTGATGCAAGAGAAAGGGTTGGAAAGTTAGTGTAGCTAGCTGTCTGGATTTACCCTGCAGAGACCTGAGGACCAGGTAACCATAGTCTTCAGAAATCCACTGGAGTTTAATATTCCAACAAAAAGAAGCCGATGGTAACGGATATCGGGCCATCGGTCATCCGTCGCAATTTCCGGCGGCAACAGAAAAATACCAGACGTGCAAGCTTCTTGGATAGAGAGTATTAAATGCACATTTAAATATTTGATGCCAAAAAAGATTGATTTAAGATATGGCTAAAATTTGCCTTTATTTTTCATTCCTGTTCATCGGTTGACTCACTTGGTCCGACTAGCGAATCCCCAGAGTGAGATGATTTGTAGGTTTACAGATACGACTCGTCCTTTACTCTAATTACAATAACACGGGCTGATCAGAGTGCAAATGAGCATCAGAGGAAATGAACCACGGATCAATTTGTCCAATAATGATTCTGAATGAGATCAATAGCGTCAATTATAGTAGTTTGCGTGCAATTACTTTTTCCTCTTACTCTGCTGTTTTTGTTTCTGGTTTAAAGAAAGAAAGAAAGAAAGTTAATGTGCTGATATTTAAGGAATGATGAGGAAAAGCATGTGCAGACTGAATAACAACTTGGCTTGAATACACAGGATGCGATATCGTTCTGATTTGATTAAATATGTTCTCTAAATGGTTTCTGGATCTGTCGTGATGAGATGCTGCGGTGGCTTTTACACTTCAGCGGGTGTTGGTGTTGTCTTTGTCATCGCGATGTGGTTCAGGGAAATAATTACATAGCTGTGTATTTTCATTTAATGGAAAATATTTTGTCCCATTTGTCTCCCTCTCTGCACACTCGCTAACGTATGGCCTGCTGCATGTACACGACATGCATTGTGTGTCTGTGGCTGTGCAAACCTTCATGCGATACGTGTGCAAAAGCCAGCGAGCGGACCCCCGTCCCCTGCGCCAACTCTCACACCGTCTAAAGTCAGCTTGTCCAGATGCTCTCCACGTTGTTTTTATCTTCACACGGTTAGACTGTACACAAAGCAGCGTCGGTGCTGTGCCTAAGCTGCGTAATGACAGGGAAAACCCTGAGATGTTGGTCATATTGCCACTCCTTACTGGTGTTTTACCCATCTGTGAAACACACACACAATCACAAAACCACACACACACTATTGTTTTCCATTTGTATACATCAGCAGACCGAGGAGATTTCAGTCGAGCAGAAGGGGAGATGTGATATGTTGTCGAGGATAAGAAGGATTGGATCCATTTTGAGAGAGCTTTCTGTTCTGTAGTACTGGCTGATGTAACTGTTTCAACATCTTCTCTTCCCCAATTTAACGTTGCTTTATTTTAGCTTAAGACTTTTCTGTAACGTAATCACTTTACTGTAATGACACTAGCAGTGCCAGGAGAAGGAGATCTGTCTCATGTAGTACTGTCAGGATATTTTTATGTAAGTTACACACTTAAACCTTAAGCCAAGGGTTCATTTAGGCAACTGGAGCACTTTCTTTATGAGAAATCATCATCGCGGTGAAATGTTTAACCAAATATTCGGCCGTTGATATGAGGTGAGACTCACACGGCGTCCTCTCGCGTCAAAGTAGAATGTGTTACATGTCGGTCCACCGGCCTGAACCATTGTTCTGTGAACACCACCCTATTCCACCTTTTGTCAATGATCTGTCATGTCGGCCAGCAGCCTCTGAGTTGTGTCACTGTGGGTCAAACCGTTGTATCAGTCAGACAAGAAGGAGCAGACACTGAACCTTCAGCCTCCATGTTGTACATGTCACTCAAATCATTATGTGAGACATTTTGGCCTCTCAGTCCTGACCAGTGGCAGAGACTGAAGCCTGTTCTTTAAAGGCGAGGCAGCTTTATTTGTAGAGCACATTTCAGCAACAGGGCAATTCAAAGTGCTTTACACAAAATCAGTTGAACAGATAAAGCACAAGTATCCTCAAAAAAAAAACACATTCACACTTTTTCTTTAAAGTGCTACCCTTCGAGTCTGTCTTTCTCTGCATATAACCCTAAACCCTAACCCTAACCCACTAAAGGAATACAACTTCAAAATGATGCTTCAGCTGTTTAAAAAAACTTAATTGAATTATCTTGTTGTTGTGCTCCTCCGTCTGGGTTTTGCTTTTTTGTGCAGTGTAGGATTTAACTTGACTGTTTCATTCTTCACACTACTTAGAATATGTGTTGTACATTCATTACACTTGTGTTTCTCTTGTATAAAGGTCTCATATTGTAAAAGTGAGATTCCCATTTCTTTTTTATTATAAAGAAGGTTGAGGTGCTGTATAAATGCAGTACACTGAGAAGTACCAAAACACTCAATTTGCAGAGAAATGCACACAGCCCATGTTCAGAAACATGTGCGTATGTGTGTAACATGTGCCGTTACAGTCATTGCCCGGCTGCATTGGTGATGCAGAGATGCTAAAAGGGCTAGAAAAGCTAAAAAAAAACAACAAACATTTTAGACAGACATACAGAATGTGTTTTTGTTTTTTTAAGCATGTAAACTTGTTCTAGTAGAAACCCAAAATACAAGTACGGACCTGATAATTAGCATGATATGGCACCGGTGGTAATGCGGTATCTACCGGTCTTAATAGCAACGCAGAGTTTGGTGGCTGTGCTGCTCTCTGATGGTCTGAAACGGACCTTCAAGGCAATACGTGACGCTAGTTAACACAACACGTTACATTTGACTGCAGGTAACGTTAGCCTACCGTTAGCTAGTGACTGTCTTAAGCACGGTTAAAATACTGACAGCTAAACGGTTTAAAGTGTGACTGTACTTCCCTGCAGGCTCTGTTGCTTTTTAAATAATGTATTGTCTTAATGTATAAGTGTTTTCTATAACAATTTACTTTAATGCGTGCAGAAATGCGACTGTATCTTCGATTTCAGCTCCTCCGAGTGGCGTCCTCGAAGCTCGATTCTCACTCTTCAATGTGCATTTTAGTTATTGGATGTCGCTCAACACGGTGCGTGGAGAGTGATATCTGGGTCACAAGTGCAGTATTATTAGTGCAGTATTATTGAAAAGGAGAAGATTAGCGAGAGAAGATTACCGAGCGGTGCATTTGTTACACTTAGAGTGATTGTGTTTCCATTCTTTCATTCACATGTGACGGAGCAACGAGGTTAACACTAGAAACGGCTTCGCTATTTACATGTAGATTGAAAAAAATAATGAAAATGAAAGAAATTCACTCGGCAGCTTCCCACCAAATTGACCAGTCGCAGCTCTCAAGGTCTCCGCAGTTTGCACGTCTGTCTGCACACAGCATGAATGAATACAATGCAGACAGAATGCAGAATGAGCATTTATCTACAGAAACATGAGAAGTCCACCTCTTTAGATAAAGGATCGTACATGTTACACAGTAAAATGAGATAAAAACAGCAGCAGCCCAGAGTCTACATGGTCTCCTCATCCACCTCCGTTCTGTCTGCTCAGCTGTGAATATTGAACCCACTCACTAAATTATTCAGCGTTAGCTTTGAGGTCACAGAAGAAGAAAAAAGCCAGTCTGAGAGGCTCACACTGGGTGTCCCCCCCCCCCCCCCCCCCCCCCCCCCCCCCCCCCCCCCCCCCCCCCCCCCCCCACCACCACCCAGGGCAGGAGGCGTTTCAGGCATTTCTCTTTCAGAAGGAGTTTTATGGAAATGATATTTGACACAATAATAAGCCAGAATAAGCCAAACGGCCTGTCGAGTCACTGATATTATGTCTCGATTGCTCGTATCTAACATCAGAATTAGTTTAAATTAAAGTCATTTAGTGAATGTAATTAGTTGTATCTCAGCGATATGCTGTAGTCGACTCCACGTATCAGATTTTAAGACGTGTTATGGATATTGCATCATTGCTGGGGGATTACATAATTACTTTAATCTTTTTTAAGTTGGAAAAAATCTTGTTATAATTGATTTTTGGACCATAAATTGCATTGTAGTCCCTCTGGCATTTCATCAACTGTCAACGTTGGTTTTATGATTATTGTTAAATATATATTTATAAATATCAAATGTTACGTTGTAATTGGCCGGACAAATACTATTTGCAGTCATTTCTTTTTGGTTGATCGTTACACAGACCATGACATGTCATTGTGATTCTTTTTGTTTTGTTGTTTCTGTACTGCCTTTTCCTCAAATTATCCTCCATCAAGTGTGTGTGTGTGTGTGTGTGTGTGTGTGTGTGTGTGTACTAGGATGTACACTACGTGCCCCAATGTATTACCGGCTCACTAACTCACACACACATATAGTCAAACACATGCGAATGAACTCACGGTTACACACACACATACACACATCTTGTATATATACAGTCAAGGCTGCAGGGATTGGCTTTGGAGAGGAAGTAGTGGCTGTGAATTATTCAGGTGTGTGTGTGTGTGTGTGTGTGTGTGTGTGTGTGTGAAAATGTAGTGCGACGTGCAGGAGTTTAGGGGTTCAGAAACTTGACTTTCTCCTTTTAATCCATCACTCCACCCATTCATTCATCCATACACCTGTTAGTCCATCACTCCACCCATTCATTAGTCCATCACTCCACCCATTCATTCATCCATACACCTGTTAGTCCATCACTCCACCCATTCATTAGTCCATCACTCCACCCATTCATTAGTCCATCACTCCACCCATTCATTCATCCATACACCTGTGGGTCCATCACTCCACCCATTCATCCATCCATACACCTGTTAGTCCATCACTCCACCCATTCATCCATCCATACACCTGTTAGTCCATCACTCCACCCATTCATCCATCCATACACCTGTTAGTCCATCACTCCACCCATTCATCCATCCATACACCTGTTAGTCCACCACTCCACCCATTCATTCATCCATACACCTGTTAGTCCATCACTCCACCCATTCATTCATCCATACACCTGTTAGTCCATCACTCCACCCATTCATTCATCCATACACCTGTTAGTCCATCACTCCACCCATTCATCCATCCATACACCTGTGGGTCCATCACTCCACCCATTCATCCATCCATACACCTGAAAGTCCATCAATACACAAATCCACAATCATTCCCCCCTCATCCATTAACTCTTTCTTCTTTCTTTCAGTGTCGTCTGTATTTAAAGTAGCATTTCATCAGACTTCTTCCCCCCCCACTGACTCTAATCATTAGGATTAATGAGCATGCGTTTTTTTTCATGAATTCCATATTGATTTCCTCTCGCTGTTTTCCTCTGATTCCCTCGCTCTTCTTTCCCTTTCTTTCTCTCTTTCCCCCCATCATGCCTCCCTCTTTCCCTCTCTGGACTCTGATGGTCCTTGTGTCTTTGACAGAGAGCGGTGTTGTGAGCAGACGTAAATTCCTCCTCTTCCTCCTCCCCCTCCTCCTCCTCCTCCCCCTCTTCCTCCTCCACCTCTTCCTCCTCCTCCTCTTCCTCTTCCTCCTCCTCCTCCTCCTCCTCCTCCCCCTCCTCCTGTCTGCCTGCTATCTCCATTTTTGCATTCATATTTAATGCAGATAAAAGATGTAATATTGGATGTCTTTCATTCTCTTTCATCACAAATAGCAGAAACCGGCTGTTTCATGAACAAGATTAGTGTAAACTCAAATGAACAAATGCATGAACCGCCATTTAAATTCAGATGTTATATCTGAAGCAAAATTAGATGAATAGTAAGAAAGGAGATGAATGTGCGTCTCATAGACTGGAAATTTAGATTAATGCAAGTGATGATACAAATTCTAAGCAGCTTTAAGTTTGGGAAAAGCGCTTTATATAAATTTAATATTAATATTATTATTATTATTTTAAGTTCAGAATCCTTAGTGCTTTATACCTCCATGTCAAAGTGACAACAGTCACTTATTGATCTTTTAATTAGCCAGTGCAGGGTGGCTGAGCTGCAGCTGCTGCATGTTTATTGCTGGGACTCAGTGGTAGAGCGGTCCCCTGCCAGTCGAAAGGTTGGTGGTTCAATACCTGGCCCTGTAGTCCCATGTTGAAGTGTCCTTGGGCAAGACACTGAACCCAGAGTTGCCCCCGATGCTGCGCCATGCGAGTGTGAATGTGTGTGAGTGATGAATGGTTCCTGTAATATGTAAATTAAGCATTGCAATATTCAAGATTAGTCCACAAAGATGACATGACTCCAACTGTAATGTATATAAAAAATAATACAATTAGGAAAAAAGTTGTAAAAATGGTTTAAAAAGAGAGAATGCCATTGTCTGTTTTAATCGAAGTATAAAGTGTGTTTTTAGAAAAATAAAGACAATTAATTTAATTCTAAGTTCTAAAAATTAAGTCAAAATCCTGACTTTAATTCTGAGATTAAAAATTAAAAAATTAAATTAATTTTTTTTTTAAATTTAATTAATTAATTAATTTAATTTAAATTAATTAATTAATTAATTAATTAATTAATTAATTAATTAATTAATTCAATTTAAATTAAAAAAATATTAAAATTAAAAATTAAAAAATTCTGAGAATAAAGTCAGAATTTTGATTTTTATTCTGAGAATTCTGACTTTATTCTCAGAAATCTGATTTTTTTTTTTATTCTAAAGATTAAGTCAAAATTCTGACTTTAATTCTGAGATTAAAGTCAGAATTTTGACTTTATTCTCAAATAAAGTCAATGAGAATAAAGTCAGAATTTTGAGAATAAAGTCAGAATTTTGAGATTAAAGTCAGAATTTAGATTTTTATTCTGAGAATTCTGACTTTATTCTCAGAAATATATATTTTTTTAATTATAAAAATTAAGTCAAAATTCTGACTTTAATCTCAGAATTCTGAGAATAAAGTCAGAACTCACCTAATCTTTTCACCAGTGGCCCTCATCCTCTTCCGTAGATCTGATACCAGTGTATCGTATATTTTATTATGTTTTAACAGCTGCCTACTCCAACCCTGTATGGATGTGATGTGATTTCTATCTTTGTTGTCGGTCTGGCTCACGTTAAACTCTTTGTGAAACACGAACAAACACAAACAATGGATACCGCAGAACTTTTCTTGTCATCCAGTTTGAGATTCAGTTATAAGGGAAAGAGAACATAAAGTACTTTAATGTAGTTTTTCCTCAGGGCTTTATCACGTGATATCGGATCGGTGTATAAACTGCAGTACTTCCGGATACAGATACCAGCGTTTTAGGCAGAATCGGAGGCCGAACATCTGTACTAATAACATTTAATGTAAAGCTCTCAAAGTTGATGACGTTTACGAGACATTATTCCATTTCAGAAACTTAGATTTGAAAATCTATTATGATATTTTAAATATAATTTATGTTTTTATAACTGGCTAAAGTTAATATAATGTGCCTTGTAACCCAGCATTCACACGCACAACACTTATAAATAAGGTATGAAGCAAGCATGAGTGTTGAAGCAATAATACATTAGGTCCACCACTTCTAAAACTTAATAAACCTCGTTATTAGTTGTCATCCTGAACTGAGGAAGGGGGTTGAATTAACTGCAGAACACCGTCAATAAAAACTCATCAACCAGAGCCAGAACAACCTTGATGGAGATGATGGGAGGTGAAGAGGGCCTCTTCGGGATAAAAAAACAAAAACATGCGCACATTTAGGTTTGGGCATAATTAAACTACACAAGTGTCAAGAGCAGAGAGAGGAAAATGAGGTTGGAAGAGGAGGGAATAGATTGACAAGAAGATAGACGGGAGAGGACAAGAGGCTAAATAGTCAGGTGGAAGGATGAAGAGGAAGGAAAAGGTCAGTACAACGACCGAGCGATAGAGTGTAATAAGGGAGGAGAGAAAGGTCAAGCAAAAAATACTCAACTAGAGCGTGATTACGAGAGAATAAGAGTGCAGGAGAGGGGGAATAAACAGCTAAAATGAGCATAAGGAGAAAAAACACAAATGTCCCGTGAAGACATAAACAGCCCGCAATTAGGAGGAAGAGAAAATAAAGGAGGCTGATTGAAGTTGAACACAATTAGGAGGAAATGAGAGAGAGAGAGAGAGAGAGAGAGAGAGAGAGAGAGAGAGAGAGAGAGAAAGAGAAAGAGAGAGAGAGAAAGAGAGAGTCTTTAGATCGGAGAAGTTCCCTGTTTATTGTGGAGAATAGAAGATGCTGTTTACACAGAGAGAATCCATCTTAGCGTGGTGTTTTCCTCCGGCTGTTCACTCTTCACACTGCATGACATCATGAATTCATGTAAACATAAACGCCTACTTTCACTTTCTCATCCCAAACGTGACTGTAGCCATGACGATTTTGTGATGTGGAAGATATCTTGACGTTAGATAACTAGTAGCTGTTCACCAAGACCCAAATAGAGTGGAGCCAATTTTATTTATATGCCTCTAGTTTTACATGAGGGGGGGGGGGGGGG
>NC_048409.1:28019923-28034127 GCF_013103735.1 Etheostoma cragini
CTGGGTTGTTTGTATTGTTTTAAACAATGGCAACGGATGCAGCGACTGTGCCTTTGCAAACTACAGTAGATAGCAGAGAGAACAGAAGTGGAGGAGAATGGCTGACATCCTCCATGATTTATACCCATACTGTAGAGCCGGTAAGCCAGACTAAAATCAAAATGAATTAGATTTGACACTCTAAGGAGGTAATGACTGTGGTTTAAGGAAATGGTTTGACTGAAGTAATGGATAATATACAGGAAGAAACAATAAGAAACTTCTATGTTAGTCCTTTAGATTTTATGGGCTTCTATTTTTACAATTAACCGACAAACTTCCTGCTCTGAATGCACGTTCATCTGTACCACAAATAGTACTAATACTGCAACATATTGTGGGGAAATGGTGGCTGTCAAAAGGAGTGGAAAGGAGTTTTTCTTCACTTCTTACTTAGTTATTATGATTACCAAATGATCTTTTTTTGGTGATCAAATTTTTAATATACAGTTAACAAACAAGAGGATTACCAAACGATCTTTGATAACTATGTCGGAAATTGAGTTTTTGACAGCCGACTAATCACACGAATGTCTTTGCACTGCTTCACTTGAATGTAGAGCAAGTAAAGTCTGCTGTTTGGTCTCCACAGGAGGAGAATACGTCTTTTCATAGCAGCCTAAATGAACCCAACAAGTCTACATTAACATAATAGACAAAGGATGAGAGCGGTTTGTGATCATAGTTTCCTTCTCTCTGATGTTAGACATCGTACTCTTTGGCCAGTGGCTTCTGCTGTCTGTTCTGCTGTCTGTTCTGCTGTCTGTCCCTGGACGTACTTTATGTCGATATCGAGGCATTGACATGACTAATGGTAGCTGAAGTTCATGTCGCACCCCATCAGCCATCCTACACGGTGATGCAGCCGAGGTTAGAGAGGTGGTGAGCTTGTGACAGGAGGGCTTTGAATGTCGCAACCATGTCTGACAGAAGCACTTTACCATCGATTGTTCTGGACAGCAGAAGCAGAGACATGGTGAGAGGTCCAACTTGATTTAAATGATTTTAAACTGATTTTCCACAACTTTAAAATGGGTGTAATATGACAGAATGGTACCATCTGTTCGTCACAATAGTTGACTTTAAGCTGCAGGAGGGAGCTTTTGTAAAAATGTGTTTTTGTCATATATCCTGAAAGTAGCACATTAGACATTAATCTGTGGCCTCCGTGCCTGCATCGGTTTCTGGCGGGATGTCTGAAGCTGTGGTGGCTGTTTTGCCGATACTTGGCGGGATCCTGGAGTGTCGATTTAACCAGGAGACTCTCTGTCGGATGGGATTTCACTGGAACTGTACCTCTACAATTTCATGTGACAATTAAAAAGGGATTGATTAACTGAACTAGTGAAATTCCCATGAGCTTTAACTGTACTTTGTTTTTGGTGCTAATTAGCAAATAGCACATACACGCCAAAAGAAAAGGTGGACATGATAAACATCTCTAAGAACATTAGCTTGGTAGCATTTTCATTGTGAGCGCGGCCTGCTACAGTAACATCACCGCAGACTCTTGCTTTACTCCCCAGAGAATTTGACACAATGAGAGAAAAAATAGTCGATTGTGTCTCCGTCCCGCTGTTGCCTCCCCAACGACACAAGTGAAGTTCTGTAATTCTGTCCATAGTCACAAGTAAAGTAGTTCAAATCGGGGTCTGTTGTTTAATGCATGTCCATCTGGGCTCCTAAACTTACTAACTCTTGAAAAAGTGAGCAGAGAGCTGTCAGCTTGATTCACCAGATTGGAACAGAGCCTCTGCACTGTGAAGGAGTAACACTCACTCAGCTGCTGTGTTCATCCCCCGGTGTGTGTGTGTGTGTGTGTGTGTGTGTGTGTGTGTGTTTGTGTGTGTGTGTGTGTGTGTGTTTGTGTGTGTGTGTGTGTGTGTGTTTGTGTGTGTGTGAGAGTTTTGAACGGTAGTGACCTTCCATTCTTCATCACTGCTCACAAGTCAGTGTCGTTTTGTTGTACTCCTGCTCTCACAAACTGAAGTGTGTTTCATTTCAAGTTTTCCCTTACAGCCTTAGTCTTGACCCTCAACTCTCTTTGAACTCACTCTCATCACTTGAGAGTCAGTGGTGTTGACATTGACCACCCATGGGTGAGTGCAGGGTCAGTGCAACCGAATGCAGCATAAACAAATGCATAAAGAGACTCCAGCCAATGGAGGAAAAAAAATGACATCATAAATCACAGTTGCCTCCTCTGTGCATTTGAAGACTGTCACTGTGAGAGCAGCCTTCGTTTTCCGTCCCCTCGGTCAGACATTTTTCAAATAAATTGAGTCAAGTGTGTTTTCAAAGAGCCACTTCATGGCACTAGGATCATATGCATGCAAATAGCCTTCTATCCGTCTGCCTGTCTTGCTAATCACATTACTCCTTCATCTGGTTTACATGATGCATCAACGTATCCATGAGGATGCAGTACAAGTTTTTCTCAATAACATTTCCAATGTTACTGAAAAGATCTAAAGCAAGTAGATCTTTTTAGATAGAGATAGAGAGTCACTTAAAACTATTAAAATGCTATTTGAGGTTTACCATGGGAGCTACAGGTTTTGGATTCAAAACTGGATTTTTAACGTATCTCAAATGATGATTTGGGGAATTTAAGCCACACTATTTGTCCATTAATTTTGATTTCATTGAAACAATTTTGGCTTTGAGAAAAATGCTTTAAAGGGCTGGTGCTCAAAAACATCTGTAGACTATGAATTGCTTTCCTTGGTGTGTTTTGCATTGTCATCCTAGTTGATGGGGCTTCAACTATAGCTACACGTTAATGTTAACACGTTGCCTCTGATTGGCAGGAAGAGACTAAATGCTTCTTGCTCACCTGCTGTAAGGCAACAGATGTGAAAGCTGCAGAGGAACATCTGCATTACCAAAGCAGTGGTTGAAAGCTGACACGAGGCTGCAGCTGTTTCTTAATAGTAAATGTCTGACCTTTTATGTAGCGTGCTGATCCCACCAACAAGAGTATTACTTTCCCATCCAGTGGATTTCTTTGCATAGATTTTTTTTCATTTTACTGATTGCTTTAAGTTACTTAGACTGTTTTAAGTTACTTAAACTTGGAGGTAGGAATTTGTGAACAATTTTAAAGCTGCTTTTGTTGGCGTTTTTTAGAGCTTTCTTGCTAACAAATGTAGAAAGTAGTGGCCAATATTTTGATATTTTGAGTGCATGGATGTATTTCATTTCTAAGAGTAAATTTGTCTTCCTATAGTCGTCCTGTGTATGTAAAACACATGTACAGTATGTTTAAACCAGAATATTTTCTGTTGAGGCACTTGTTTGAAGTTTGAAAAATGCACAAATCCCCTTTCTTGCATGGAGAAAACTGATGATGATGATGATGATGATGATGATGATGATGATGATGAGGATGATGATGATGATGATGATGATGATGATGATACCACTGTGATATCCATGCAGTAAATATGAAGCTCCAGCCAGCAGCCGGCTAACTTAGCTTAGCATAAAGACTGGCAGGGATAGCTAGCCTGGCTCCGTCAAACGGTTACTAACTCGACCTACCAGCACCTCCGAATCTGTGTGGTTGCTGGTTTGAATCCCAGCAAACATTTCCCTGAAGAGAGAACGTGTGTGTTACAACATCAGGAAGTGATTTATCCTTTGCAGTGATGGAGATTGGGACCATGTAGAGTCGGGGCTGAAGAAATCATTTTCTCACTCATATCGTCTCTTTGCCCGTCATGATGCACTCTGCAGTCGCACAAATAAATCACCGGACTCTACTCGCAGAAGGATCGCCGACCCCAATTGATAATGTAATGTCATTCCTTGGAGACATGTTGAGACAATGAGCCTTGTTGCCACGGTGACTAGCAGACTAACATTCAGACAGCTTAGAAAATTAGTTTTGACAGTTTATCCTCGCGCAACTTATTCTCTGTTTTGTGTTTTTTTCGGTGCTGTGCAGTGGGTGTTATTGTGAATATATTGTCTGCCTCGACCTTTGAAATATCTCTGCGATGTGTCAGAGGGAGACACAGCGATAAAGAGCCAGAGAGGCGATGTGATGCATAACTGTTCCACATGTAGCAGACGAAAGGACAGGAAGCAGCCATGCAGAGTAAAAGAGCACAGCCATTAGAAAGACAGCTCGGAGAAGACTATTTCGGTGGTGAACTTTAGCGTCTGCAACCCTGATAAATGTCTCCGTAACGGACATGCTGGCGTCAACCTTTAGCCCGGACTTCATCAGCCGCGGCCTGAGCAGATGACAAGAGGAGGAGAGGACTGAAGACTAAAAATAAAAACAGACGTTTATGAGCTTGGGTAGCTCACCTGGTGGAGCGCGCACATATAAAGAAGCTTCGTCCTCGACACAGCGGCCGGGGTTTCAACTCCGACCTGCGGCCCTTTGCTGCGTGTCATTCCCTCTCTTTCTCTACTTTCTTAGCTGTCCTGTTGGGAATAAAGGCCTAAAAATGCCCCAAAAATAATCTTAAAAACAAAACAAAATTATTAGAGTGTCACAGACGAGGTCACACACCTGACCCAGATATTTCACTGGACTTGTTTGTCCGGTCCCTACGACTAGCGCAACCCAAGCGTAACCATCACCCTGCCCAAGTGTCCATATTTTAGGAGTTGGTAGTGAGAACAGGTTTGTTAATGTGGGATTTAATCCTCTATTACTGCTGCTTTGCTGAGTGATTTGATGAACAACCTGAAATGAATGTACTGAACGCTTGGGGAAAAAACAAGTTCAATTCTAGCAGAGGCAGTAAGAAAGCGTGGTAGTGTTGTTTGTGTCAGTTTGGCCTCTCATGTGTGTGGCACACTATCAAAGGGTCAGCAGGTCATCGCTCTGTCCACATCCGACCAGCGGCCCCTCTGGGCACGTCAAGAGCTCCTGAGCCTTCGACTTGTTTAATAGAGGTTGCGACCTTTTGAAGGAGGTTGGAGAAAAATCAGAGGCTGGATCTTCTTAATATCTCTGGACAGAATACATGAAATGCATGCAGCCCAGAAAGGCTTTCTTTTAAGCACATTTATTGGACAGAGCTATTGTTGTCAATGCAGCCCTCAGTACTTTACATTACTGTTAGCAGCCCAGATATGTTGTTAACCCTTGGGTCGTCGGAACTGAAAATCAACTTTTTATCAATGTTTTTAACATTTTTCTCCCATTTTTCAACACTTTTGACGCTTTTTCTTCAATGTTTGTCACTTTTTTGACATTCTCAACACTACTTAACACTAAGTTATTGACTATAGTTTTACAGTTATTTGGGGAATTTATGGTCCGTAAACCTCATTTATAGGAAATTATACCGAATATTTGAGTTAGAAAAGCAGAAATTAGAAATTATTGAGACTATAATTAAAGGAATGGATGTTGATGGATAATCACAGACTGGAATATGTCAGCTTTTACTCAATACTATTTCAACAACACTTCAATTTACCAAATTGAAAATTGAATAAGACATCCCAAAATTAATGAAAGTAGAGATTTTTAGTTGCCATAGAGCGTTGTGTGGAATCAATCGTGTTATTTTGGGGAATAAAAAGAACATTGATCTAGGACAACGGGTCAATTTGACCCAAGGACAACATGACGGGTTAATTACAGGGTGCTACAGGAGAGAAAGATGTGAAATAACTAAATCTACCCATTACCCTTACTGTAAACACAGTGTCCATCTTCTGTAGAAGAAAGAACAGGTTTAATGAAAAGTCTCCCAGGTGTTTACACTTTGCTGAAGAAGGAGAGGTTATCCGGACTATGTGCTGCACCTAAATGAGGCTGGTTGGCACCCTATCCGCCTCGTTAGCTTGATTTACATTTTGGTGGCATTTTCAAGGTCCTGGTGATGAACTTAATAATGTTCTTTTTCCTTCATGATTTGACGAGGACCACCTTCGTGCATTAGTTAGAAGTAATTAAGGAAGTAGGTCAACTTTAGTTATAAAGGGCCATTCAGAACCAGGGTTACGAGGTGCTGTACACTGCAACATTGATTAAAAACAGAAAGTCAAAAACGGGAGATAAAGCTATAAAACAAACAAAGAAATCAAAATAGGAGACATGGGGAGACAGTGGATGTACTGGACTCTGTCTATTATACAAATAGTGTGAGACTCAGATCTCATCCCATCCCCATTTTCCATTATATTAAATAACTTGTAAAAAGATATACAAAATTACACATAAAAAAACTAAAAATCTAAGAACTAGGAGTTTCTGACTACGGATTTAGCCATTTCTTAAATTTATGTTTTTTTGCTAGGGCTGGGCGATATTGAGAAAACCAAATATTATAACATTTTTTACCAAATACCTCAATATTGATACAACATTGTAATGTTGACTATTGGTGCGTTCACAAAATATTTACACAATGTGATTTTTGATAAATACTCATCAGTAATGTGGATACAATGACTAAGTGGGTAAAGTTAAATAATAAGATAATTAGTTAAATAATAGAACAGTTACAACAGTCTGGTATGTTCAGAAAATTACAACTTTACTGTAATTTAGCCTTTAAAACCAGGTAAAGACAACACTTTTGCCATATAACGATATCCAAACTCTAAGATGATATCTAGTCTTATATCTCGAAATCGATGTAATATCGATATATTTATCCAGCTCTAGTTTTTGACATCAAATATTTGAATGTGCATGATTCAAAACTCCAACATGCCCCTTACTACTGCTCCGTTTGCACTGTAAATTCTGCCAGATGTCCTTCATTTGGGCCGGATGTCTGTTACCTTCCTCTCTCTTTGTGTTGACGTTCTAACCTCCGGTGGATTTCTGAGGACTAAGGGTACCTGGTCCTCAGGTCTCTGCAGGGTAAATCCAGACAGCTAGCTAGACTACCTGTCCAGTCTGAGGACTATGGTTACCTGGTCCTCAGATCTCTGCAGGGTAAATCCAGACAGCTAGCTAGACTACCTAGCTAGACTATCTGTCCAATCGGAGGACTATGGTTACCTGGTCCTCAGATCTCTGCAGGGTAAATCCAGACAGCTAGCTAGACTATCTGTCCAATCGGAGGACTATGGGTACTGGTCCTCAGATCTCTGCAGGGTAAATCCAGACAGCTAGCTAGACTATCTGTCCAGTCTGAGGACTATGGTTACCTGGTCCTCAGATCTCTGCAGGGTAAATCCAGACAGCTAGCTAGACTATCTGTCCAATCGGAGGACTATGGTTACCTGGTCCTCAGGTCTCTGCAGGGTAAATCCAGACAGCTAGCTAGACTATCTGTCCAATCTGAGGACTATGGTTACCTGGTCTTCAGGTCTCTGCAGGGTAAATCCAGACAGCTAGCTAGACTATCTGTCCAATCTGAGTCTTCTGTTGCACGACTAAAACAAGCTTTAAAACGTACACACGTTCCACCAAAACAACTTCCTTTGCAGCATCATCGTGCCAAGCTCCGCCCAAGATGATTGTGATTGGTTTAAAGAAATGTCAATAAACCTGAACTCAATTTTTCTCCCATCCCAGAATACTGTGTGGACTAGCCAGACCCTCCTACGCAGCGCTGTGGAGGAAGGTCCGCCAATGCAAGACTAATGGTTCAATAAAAAAATATATATATATATTTAGAAAAGTTATGAAAAGCTTTATTGCAGACGTGGTGGAAATCCCTGAAGGCATTTGGGTGTCATGGAACAGTAAAACTGAGGAAATGCTTCAGTTTTACCTGCTCCTAAAAGAAGAATTTAAAGTTTTAATGTGACTTTGGTCGGAGAGTAATCCGTCCTATGATGTCGATATTAAATAAATATCAATCTGTTTCTCTTCATTGGCCACTTCCTGCTTCTTCTTGCACGCCCTCTGTTATTACGTGACTCGCTGGAGGAAAAATACTGCACACACACTTCAATTTGGGTTATTTGCTCATTATCCTTGGCCCATCTGTGTGGGGGTGATTGCTCACCTAATTAACTGGCATTTATACAAATGAGACCTGATCACTGATCCACCTCTCTCTCTCTCTCTCTCTCTCTCTCTCTCTCTCTCTCTCTCTCTCTCTCTTCCTTATCACCTTCCTTTAACTAGCCCTTTATTTTTCTCACTTCTACTGTATTCCTGCCATCTGTCTGTCTCCCTTTGCTGCTCTCTGTCTTTCTCTCTTGCTTCTCTTTTTTTTTTTACTTTCTCTCTTTTTGAACATACTGCATGTGGGATGTGGTACTCCATTTATTCTAGATGTGTTGCTGATTCCCTCCCTGTTAGCTGGGAAATGTTTAGAACAAGTGAGAGCAGCCGCTCATCTGTTAAACTCTCTCTCTCTCTCTCTCTCTCTCTCTCTCTCTCTCTGCAGCCTGCCAGTGAGTAGGAATCCTCCGTGAATCAAGAGTTGAAGAAGAAGCACCCGAGACAAGTGGTGAGTTTGCGCTCCTTCCTTTTTTTTCTGGTCCCATTTCCTCCTCTTGGGAACGGCGGTAATTGGGCCAGACGCCGTCATGGTGTGGAGACGGGGGGGAAGAGGTGGAGTGTCAAAAGCCTCCGAGCTGTAGGTGGAGATGGTGTAATGTTTAACACACACTGTGCTGGATCAGGTCCTCATTACCTGCAGCATCGTGCCTTCACAGCTCTCTGCCATCTACCAGCCAGGGGTACTTCAATATTTCAGTTTTAAGGTACTTTATATTTTATACTCCACTACAGTTCAGAGTTGTGTACCTATTCCTTATTTGACATATTTAGTTACTTTCCAGATTCAGATTAATAATACAAAAGCATAAATCAACTAATATATGATGATTGCATCTATCATTGTAACCTGAGAACCTACCAGAGCTTCCTGTATTTGGTCTTAAAGTCCGAACCATCGAAAAATGCATTCACACTAGAAACGAACCGGACCACGGTTCAGTTTGATCCGGACCGAGGCTAGCTCTTGGTCCAGACCGGGGTCCGGGGGAGGTTTGACACCTTTAATTTTGGTTCGGATCCAACTGAAAAGTCTGAAAGTCCGGACCAAACAAAGTAGGTGTGAAAGCCCCCAAAGTACATGCTAGTACTTTTGTACTTTTGCTTAAGTAAGAGTTTGAATGCAGGACTTCCACTAGTAACTGAGTGTTTCTACACTGCAGTACTGCTACTTCAGCTTAGTTGCTGTTTCTCTCTAGTTAGACACCAGAGAGAAACAGCATCTACAGGTCTGCAGATGAAAGCATTAGTGAGACTGTGTGTTGTACCTTCAGGAGACATGGTTTTATTACCCTAATGAATATGAATGATCTCGCTGTATGGGACGTTCACTGTCTCCGTGCTTACAGCGTTGCATTTGTTTCCCAAGTAGAGAAACATTCATAGGTGACACTTCAGGTAGTGAAACATCAGAGAAAACTCTGAATGACAAGAACGTGAATCTGCTTTCCAATTATTACATTTAAACGTACTTTTGACTTACATTGAAATGAGTGAACACTATACACACACACACACACACACACACACACACACTGTACACTCAGATGGATGTGCACAAGGGACATGATGCACGTGTAAGAATGACATATATACGATATGCACAAACAGACACACCAACACACACATGCCTGTTGTCCAGTGACCAAGAGGTTGAGGACATATAGGGCCAGAGCAATGCACGCTGGGTAACTGTAATGGCTCCTCAGTTATATCCCAAGGCAACCCGGTCAAGTGGTGATGAATGGGCGCTGTTGGGGGGTCATTTGTGTGTGTGTGTGTGTGTGTGTGTGTGTGTGTGTGTTTGTATTTAAGTGTGTGTGCAAGGGGACGATAATTCATCAACGTGCTCCTTGTGAGTTTATTGTTTTCTATAATTCTTTCTTAAATGTGTGGCCGTGTGCTGTTCACGCATAATTTTATGGTGATTAATGTTCATTCAGTGTGTGTGTGTGTGTGTGTGTGTGTGTGTGTGTGTGTGTGTGTGTGTGTGTGTGTGTGTGTGTGTGTGTGAGAATAGCCTGGTGGGTATTGACAGACCAGGCCTCTCCAGAAATTATTTGTGTGTATATGTGTGTGTGTGCGTCAGCCAGATGTGACATTGATAGATGTTTTCATGGATGCCCTATGGGAAAGCGTGCACTAACTAATACAAAGTGGGTGTGGGTGTGTGTGTGTGTGTGGGTTAGTGTGTTAATGAGTCGCAGTGTGTTTCAGTAATAGAAAGCACATAAAGGGAATACATAACCATATTTTAAAAGTCAAAAATGGAGACCTCTGTGGCCGAGTCCACGATCTCGCCTCTGGCTCCTTTCTTTTAAGATCCAGTCTCCAAAGTCTTCCATTGTGGATTGTTGCAGTTCTGAATTAGTTGTGAATGTGTGCTGAACATTGCATCGTATTGGTTTTTTTTCGCTCCTAGATGTGATTTTAGGGGTATTTCTCATTAAGAAGTACATTGAATGTGAAACAGGATACACTTGGAACGAGGATGGAGTTACAGCACACCCGTCGTTGTCATCTTTGACCTAAAACCAAGTAGGATCAATATAATTTAACGTTTGTGGCATGGAGTAAGTGTGCAGGTGTTTCCGTTTTGTTAATGCCTAAATACATCAGACCCATTCCTTAGACTCTTGATACTCTTCCACATCTTTTGGCTGTTGCCAATCCCTGACGGTCTTTTGGGATTGCCATTTTTCTTGTAATGTCTCCATTCGCATGCTAGATATGGTTGTTGTTGTTTCATGGACCCATCGGTGTAGTCTGACATGTAAATGTGTCTTTCAACAAGTCTGAAATACAGAGAACGGTATTCTCTACCTACTGAGCAGACATCACTTCCTTGTGTTATTTCTTTATTACTCTGTCAGCTCCACTGCTTTAGGACAGAGAAACATGATGGATGGACGCGAGGAAAGAACGCTGTGCTACTGTGGAGAGAAATTGGAAAATGTCCTGCCTATTTTTTTTCATTTTATCTGAAATCATCTTTACTTTCAGGCTTTTTATATTTCTAAGAGAACAGAAAAGTACAGGAGTTTAGGGATTGCTACAGCGTGTAAAAGCACATAGATCTTACAGTGAGATGGATGTTATTTAGGAGAGGAGAGAGGACACGGAGAAAAGAACACAACAGGGATTTAAGAAAGGAAGGAAAATGCATGAAGGAAAAGATAGAAAAGAAACAAGATAACAGAAGAATATAAAGAAGTTTCTTTAACTCTTGCGTTGTCCTCGGGTCAAATTGACCCGTTTCAGAGTGTTTTATGTCAGAAATATGGATTTCTTTCAACCAAATTGCCCAAAAATAACATGGATGATTCAATACAACATTCTTCAGGTAAAATGAATAATTACTTCCATTGAATTTTTTTAGGTGTTTTATTTAATCGCATAGCATTTGAATTCTTTTTCAAAGCTGTATCCGGACTAAACTTTGACATCTACCCATCTGAGATCCACTCAACATCCTCAGATTTCAACTATTAGTCAAAATAATGCATAATTTCTGCCTTTTTAACAAAAAATGTGTGTAAAATTTGATACAAATGAGGTCTGCTAACCATGAATTCCAAGAATAAGTGTAAAACCTGTTATTAAACCAACTCGTTTTTGTTTTTTTTAAGCGCCAAAAGCTGAAAAAAGTGACAAATAAATCAGAAAAAGCTACAAAAATATCAGAAAAGCACAAAAAAAATGTTCTTTTTCAATTTTGATCTGGAAGGACAAGTTCATGGTTAACGGGAAGACAACATAAGGGTTAAGCTCATTTTAATATTATTGTGACCTTTCTCATATACCTCTTTCCACCTAAATAACAATGTGTATGCAGTTTCTTCTTTTTTAAATATTTAGCGTCATAAACCTCCATCATCAGGTATCAATTACTTCCCTTTTGGCCCCAGACACATTGTCAGCGAGCACTTTGTACTATGAATTCTTCAGGACCAGTAATACGTTTTTAATATGACCTAATTTGATCCTTTAGTGTCTTATTCTGCACTTGCTTTTTGATTATAACAAACAATAAAGCAAAATAATCATCTTAAAGTAGAAGATATATACATTAGGGCCCTATTTAAAGGATCTGAGATCACAGCGTGAGGGCGTGTTCCAGGTGCGTTTGGGGCGTGTCCAAATCCATTTTTACTAGTTTGACAGCAGAAAAAAGGGTCCGTGCACCGTGCACGTGGTTCAAAAGAGTTGTACTCAGTGTGAGACATTTTAAAATGCCAAATCGTGCCAAATATTGGCTCATTTTGGATTTCATGAGATACTACACTTTCCATAAAGTTGGGACAGATAGCAGATTGCAATATTTTTCATATTATTGCCACCTCATTTTAATTTACTATACTTTTTAGTTAATGTCACTTTGCATTCATTCAGTACTTTGTACACATTGTCTGTTGTTTTCCGGTTATTCGGTTTGCTTTTTACTGCCGAAAACTGCCGCTGCAACAAGGGAATTTCCCCATCTTATCTTATCTTTTCCAGTGTTGTTTTGTTTGTACAAATCATACATATGAGAAAATATATTAGCACACTTGTCGTTAACAACAAGCATCCCTCCTTTTGTAAGTTCCATGTTTGGAGGAAGCTAAGGTGGGATTGTCCCCGATGGATATTTGCCAAACAGCTGCGGAGGTGAATCCAGGTGTGTCTGTGATTGATTTCCCCCGTGGGCTCCACTCAGTCAAGAAGAACCGACAGAACGAGTCAGGAGACGAGTGGTACACAGCAGCAGAAAGAATCAATGCTAAAATGTCAATTTGAGGAGGAGAATTAAGAAAGCCTTGATTTATGAGCCTTGGATTGGTGATCAACAGGCTGGGCAGCTAACCAATCACAACCCATCAAAATGGCGTCAGGATCCAGGAGCCGGTGAATATTTAATTCCCCACCTTCCCTCTGTAATGAGAAGCCTGTCAGAACGGGCCCGTAGTGCATTCATCTAAACAACCCAGATACTTCCTGTAGCTGGAATCAGGCCTTGTTTACTCCGTAGTGTACTGCGTTTACGGTCATCCATTTAGTTTGAGTGTCTTCATTTGTGGATGTAAATAGACTTTTGCAAGGCTTTGCTCGTTTGAAAATGATGACGTCTCCATGATGTCTCTCTCTCATGGGGGGGCCAAATTCTCTGGGCGGGCAAAGCAGAGGAAGGGGAGATAACCTTGCCCCTTATGAGGTCATAAGGGGAAATTCCAGATGGGCCCATGTGAGCTTTCTTTTTCTCAAAGTCAGAGCAGGATACCCAGGTCTCGGGTTACACCTATCACCATTTCTAGCCACTAGGGGGCCATAGACTGGCTGGGGGAACTCATATTAATGTTAAAAAAATTCATAAAGTCAAATTTTCAAGCCATGGGACCATTAAGTTGTCCTTAGCATTTACACTACTTTCTAGCAATCCCAAAATTCAATGATCTGCATTTTATAGACGCCATAATGACCGAGTTTACAGCTGTTAGTGGTAATAATGATGGTGATGATGATGATGATGATGATGATGAGCGTCACTGTTAAATAAGGAGTGATTTCAGACAGACAACATTTTGACCATAACATGAATCTCGGACAGTCAGACGAATAGAAACCACAATTATCCTCGTGTTATATATGCTGCTGCAGACTCGCTGCTGAGTGACCATCCTCAGCAGGATTATAACCAGAAGTCATCCCCTCAGTGGTGTCGGAGTGTGTTTTTCTGTAAGTGGCAGTCGGCCTCGTGGGAAACAAGCTGACACTGAATGTAGGAGATGAATATCTGTTAGATGTCTGAGGGCTGGCTCTAAAGGGAAACTTTGACGTATGAGGCGTTGCTTGGTGAGCTGGTTATAAAGCTGCAAAATCATCCAAAAAATACTCCACACCTGGAGACAGAAGAGAACCAAGGTGAGAGCTAAATATGAGAAAAGCTCCAGCTGATAATATTACATATGAAACTCATACAGCAGATGTTGCGGTACAAGATTACAGGAGGGGCAGGAATATCCTACGTATTGGGGAATTTGGGTACATTTTATAAACCCCAAAAATATAAGGTTGTTGCCTACCGGAGATCCTCAGGGACCTCCGTGGCACCGGCACAGCCGCCTTTGCCCGGCAACAGTGACGTAAAGAGCTTCAGAGAGCCGGGGGTTGATGAAGGGCAGGCAGGTGTCAGGTGTGTGTGTGTGTGTGTGTGTGTGTGTGTGTGTGTGTGTGTGTGTGTGTGTGTGTG
>NC_048409.1:28034227-28036086 GCF_013103735.1 Etheostoma cragini
ATCCGCTTTTTACATTGTGCTCACTCAACCGAAGCTCTTTACTGCCCCACGATGACTCATAGGACAGTGAACGCACCGGCACCATTAACTCCTGGTCTTGATATTATTAGCTTCCTGACCATATCACCATGTCACTGTGACGCTAGACTGAGGATTGTTTTAATTTATTCTTTTTGCCTTATTGTAATGTCATCTAATAACACTAAAGGTCACATTTTTTATCATTTATGTTGTATGGTTATTTATCTTTTTTAAATTAATTAAGAAATATATTATGATGCATTTTGTGAAACACTGTGTTACCTTGCTAAGATAAGTGCTATACAGATAAAGTTAGCATTATCATATTATTAAGTAAGAAGTGTCTAGAAATTATGTTTATCGCTTTAATTAAGTCTCATGGTAGAAGCACAGTGATATGCACAGAAATAGTGGGAAATAAGTTCATACAGGACTCTTTATTGTACAAATATAAGAGGTCCTTGATGATCCCTTTTGCATCACCTGTTTTTGGATAAAAACATTTGGAAGAGAAACACGTTAAGTAATTTAGGCTGCTAGAAACCTTGTTTCAAGTTTTTTTGTTTAGCGCTATTAATACAAATGCAAAATTCAAAGTACTCCACATGGTCATAAAACATTAAACAAAACATTAACGGAAAAGAAAGAAAGCAGAGAAGAGCAGAAGCTCTAAAAATAGCTTAGAGGGGAATATAGGATCAGCAAAGATTACGACACAAGAAGATATTAAACATCGTTTGTTGTCACGTTGAGATGTGCAAAAACTCAGGACAAACAGCTCGGTTGGAGTCAGCTTCCTTTATTCAGATTTCCAGTCACACACACACTCCTTCAGAGCAGTGTGTTTGGGTCGGTGGATCTGAACACGCCAGTCTCTCGTTGCCTCGGTTTGTCTCTGCTCCGTCGACTGACACTGATTGTCTCCTCCAAGAGAACAAGGCTCAGCAGGCATAAAGAAAAGGATTGTTGGGAGACCAATTTGCTCCCTGATTTAGCCTCAGTGTGCCCTAATGAGAGTGTGTGTGTGTGTGTGTGTGTGTGCATGAGAGGGGTAAAGAGAGTGTGTTTGTTAGGCTCCCTTTGTTGTTTGTGCCTCATCATGTGTGGTTCAGTCCCTGTCGACACTGGGCGCCCCTCAGTCTAATGGCGGAGGGAGATCAACTATCTGGATACCAGCGGCAGAAGAAGTACAACTTTATTACCTATTACCATTAATCTCGCATTGCCAGACCTTCCTCCACAACGCTGCGGAGGAAGGGCCTGGCTAGTCCACATAGAGAGAAACCTGCTCTGGTTGGCATTTCCTTAAACCAATCACAATCGTCATGGGCGGCACTAAGCCACAGTGTTTTTGCAAAACAGATAGATAGATAGATAGATAGATAGATAGATAGATAGATAGATAGATAGATATTTATTGATCCCAAATAATGGGAAATTACAATGTTACTGCAGCACACAAAATATACATACATACAATATACATGAAATAATAATGATAATAACAAAATATAAGAATAAAATATAAGAATATAAGAACAAATAGTTAAATATATACAAGATGGGAAAAACAAAATGTGCAACTGTTTAAGTATGCTAAAATGTAAATGAACCAATCGGGCCGGTTGCCCTTATTTCAATATTGTGGTGTCTCAGAGTCTCATCTAGCACCCAGGGATGACGTGTTGAAGACTTTTATTGCCTGTCGGGAAGGAACTTGTTTTGGTGGAACATGAGTAGTTTTAGTCATGCAACAGAAACCTCAGATTGGACAGATAGTCTAGCTAGCTGTCTGGATTTACCCTGCAGAGATCTGAGGACCAGGTACCCATAGTCCT
>NC_048409.1:28036186-28040077 GCF_013103735.1 Etheostoma cragini
GTAACCATAGTCCTCAGACTGGACAGATAGTCTAGCTAGCTGTCTGGATTTACCCTGCAGAGACCTGAGGACCAGGTAGCCATTTAGGTTAGAACGCCAACACAAAGAAAGAGGAAGGTAACGGACATCCGGCGGCACCTGGAAAATCCAGGAAATTAAACATAATGGATATAGACTAAGTATTACTTATGTTTTTGACAATTAACCACAATTTGCACAACACTTTATGAAATTAAAAGCTTGGTAAAAATCATGGCGGAGCTGTTGTAATGGATCACATTAGTTGTCTAAGTGTACCTAATGAAGTGGCCCGTGGGTGTACGTTACCGTGGAGAAGATCCATCAATCAGAGTAGAATCACCGTGATCGCATAAATGGACAGTGGACAGAATATTATTATTAATGGAGATAAATACAGACGCAGACAACACTTTAACAACAACTAGTGTAATATGAATATGCACTTCACGTAAATCATCATGCATGTGAGGTCTACGAGACAATGAGGTAAAGAGAGAGACGCATCCACTGTGGTGTTTTACATGAAGGAGGAGAAGTGCTGTGGCTCTAGGTGTAATTAAAATTAAAAACTTCCCGCTTCAGTGACATTCAGTAAACACTCAGACTTTAAATGTGAGTTGAATGAAAACCTTCATGTTGTCCTCGGGCCAAATCGACCCGTTATCCTTTATCAATGTTCTTTTTAACCCTTGTCTTGTCTTCCCGTCAAAATTGAAAATTAACACTTTTGTTGATGTTTTACGTCGATGTATTTAACTTTTTTATGTTTTTTTTCCCCATGTTTGTCACTTTCTTTTGACGTTTTCAACACTACGTAACACTAACTTATTAACTTTAGTTTTTAAGTTATTTTTGGGAATTTATGGTCAATAAACCTCATTTTTAGGAAATTTTACCTGATGTTTGAGTTAGAATAGCAGAAATTAGGAATTATTTAGACTAAAATTTAAGGAATGGATGTTGATGGATAATCACAGACTGGAATATGTCAACTTTTACTCAATACTATTTCAAAAAGACTTACATTTGTTTGTCAAATGCTATAAAATTGAATTAGACACCTCACAATTACCCATCAAAAGGACCCCAAAGAGCGTTGTGTGGAATCAATCGTGTTATTTCGGGTAGTTAAAAAGAACATTGATATAGGAAAACGGGTCAATTTGATCCGAGGACAACATGAGGGTTAAAAACATGTATTGATTGCTGTTTTTGAACTAACTCCCTCATTTGTCAGTACAGTCAATACAGTCAGTTTTTTTTAGGAGAAACTTTCTCTTCAGGCAATTAATAATTAATGCCGTGAAACAGTGAATACGATCTAAACAGATGTCTCACACACTGTTTGTGCCTTCAGAACTGAACTGTCCCGGCGAGAGTTATTTCAGGGTCAGTTGTTTTCGCTTACATCATTTTGACTTTTTATTGATTTTCCCGTACCTTAGTAAACCCACAAAGTTTGAATGGTAACAGCAAGTCACTCTGTGAGTTGCAAATAAAGGATCGTGCAAATGAAAATAACAATTTTGGAAGAAAACATCAAGAAGCGATGAATCCTTGTATCGCGGTTTGTTTGGCTGCACTGTAAAGCTGTAGTGATCATTTCTATCAAATGTCTCCAAATAAGCCAGGACTGACATTAAAATGCTTAAAACCTTAAATCTACAGTGCGTAATGACAACAAAACTGTAGGCGCGTCCACATGATACAAGCCTTCTGTGACCGCGCACCCATAAAAACTCAAACAAATGTCTCAGAAAACTAAATTTAACAAGTTTTACAAGCAATTATTTTCTAGACATGTGAACATGTTAAACTGCAGAACTGTGATTTCTCACATGAGAGGTGTTAGTCCTCTTTACTGACTAATATTACTTTGCAAACTGTCTTGTCAAACATGCCCAAACTTCATTGTGTGATAACATTTGTGAGGCATAAATGGTTCTGTAGATTAATATACTAATAAATACCATATAAAGATGAAGAGTTGAGTAGTTTCTTTGTAAAAGCTGACACACTCGTGATTGATTGTAATGAATACATTACCTGTCAAAAGGTTGGGGTCAATTAGAAATTCCCATACAACTCCATTATAGACAGAATACCAGCTGATCTGAGTGTGTGTGTGTGTGTGTGTGTGGGGGGGGGGTGATCTTTAATGCAATATCTACATTCCCCATCATCAGAAACCGTTTATCCAATGTGCCATCCAAAATATCATTTTAAAAATCTAATTGGGTAAACATTGGAGAACCCTTTTGCAATTATGTAATCACACAATGTAATCTGAACACTGCTGCCATGGTTACAAAACCTGGTGTTCTGTCTACAATGGAGTGCAATGGGAATTTCTACAGTAAGTGACCCCAAACTTTGGACCGGTAGTGTGTGTTCATTATAACCAACCATGAGTGTTTCAGCTTTTACAAAGAAAAAGAAACTACTCAACCTGTTCTATACACTGACACTAACACATCCTCTATAAGCCGTGGTAGCTGGCACGGATGGAGAATTCATGTTGGAAACGTTCTTCCCCGATCAGGAGTGTCCTCGGTCGGTTTAATGTGATGCAGCCTCTCCACATTTGGTTCTAGTTTATTGGTGCACTCAGAAGAAGTTATGTCTAAAAGCTTTTGCTGAATGAATGAAACAAATAAAACATAGACGCAATAGTTTTAGCAATCGCAGCTCCTAATTGCTCTCTTCATTAGTTTGAGACGGAAACATCTTAAAAGCCACATCCGTGTGTGTGTGTGTGTGTGTGTGTGTGTGTGTGTGTGTGTGTGTGTGTGTGTGTGTGTTTGCGTTCTCGTTTAACTACATTCGTGGGGTCCAAAAACCGGGAGTCCAGTATACTTGTGGGGTCCGGACAGTTGACAGGGGCCAAAATGCCGGACCCCACAACTTTAAAGGGCTGTTTGAGGGTTAAGAACTGGTTTTAGGATCAGGGTTAGAATTAGGTTATGATAGGGTGAGGGTTAAGGTTAGGCATTTAGTTGTGATGGTTAAGGTCAGGGTGAGGGGCTAGGGAACGCATTATGTCGATGACGGGTCCCCACAAATTAAGACACATTGTGTGTGTGTGTGTGTGTGTGTGTGTATGTGTGTGTGTGTGTATGTGTGTCTACTGCATTTAGTCTTCAAATATCTTTTGTGTACATACAGTGGATCTTTTTAGGGGCTCACGTTTGTTCTCAGAAGCATGAACAAATTGGGTTTGTTAACTCACAGGATAAAAGTAAAAAAAAAGTAAGGAATAAGAAACGCAAAGTCACAATATAATTTTACTGTTTGTGTTTAGTTGAAAAATATTGTGATATTATTGCGTTTTTGTGACACCACTGCTATTGTTAAGGAATATTTGTGGTTTATTATAACTGTGGTCTTATCATAGTTTGGGATGTTGATTTCACTATTCACCTTCATTTTATTTTTCAAGTACATTTGCCTAAGCTGGGGTCCTTTTTTAAGGTCATATTGTGTTCAGTGTGGTAAAGCACTGAGAAAACATCGGTCAGTGTGGTAAAGCACTGAGAAAACATTGGTCAACATTGGTCAGTGTGGTAAAGCACTCAGAAAACATCGGTCATTGTGGTAAAGCACTGAGAAAACATCGGTCAGTGCGGTAAAGCACTAGGAAAACATCGGTCAGTGTGGTAAAGCACTAGGAAAACATCGGTCAGTGTGGTAAAGCACTAGGAAAACATCGGTCAGTGTGGTAAAGCACTAGGAAAACATCGGTCAGTGTTTTAAAGCACTAGGAAAACATTGGTCAGTGTGGTAAAGCACTGAGAAAACATCGGTCAGTGTGGTAAAGCACTAGGAAAACATCGGTCAGTGTTTTAAAGCACTAGGAAAACATTGGTCAGT
>NC_048409.1:28040177-28043401 GCF_013103735.1 Etheostoma cragini
AGTGTGGTAAAGCACTGAGAAAACATCGGTCAGTGTGGTAAAGCACTGAGAAAACATCGGTCAGTGTGGTAAAGCACTAGGAAAACATCGGTCAGTGCGGTAAAGCACTAGGAAAACATCGGTCAGTGTTTTAAAGCACTAGGAAAACATCGGTCAGTGTGGTAAAGCACTGAGAAAACATCGCTGTTGTTTCTGATCTGACGCCGAGGTGTGGATAACAAATCATTTTGTTGTTTAGTCTAGAGGATTTGTGGATGCCTGACAATTCTGACTAGTTTATGAAAGTTACACAAATTAGAGGTTTAGACTTTTTTTTTTATAAATATTTAGTTGTTCGTGTAGTGTAAAAAACATACTGTATATAGAAGAAGCAGTGAAAGGAAATACCGTTAAAAGCTGTCAGGAAAGCTGCAATCCATGAAGTAATTAAGTGTCCTTTGTGTCTTAAATTAGGTTTTGTTGGTACTTGACACATCAGAGAGGAGCCTGTGTGTGTGTGTGTGTGTGTGTGTGTGTGTGTGTGTGTGTGTGTGTGTGTGTGTGTGTGTGTGTGTGTGTGTGTGTGTGTGTGTGTGTGTGTGTGTGGATCCTGCTCGTTGCACAGATGCCTCCTTTTGTGTTTCTGCCAGTCCCTGAAGGCATCACCTCCTGAGGGCCTCACACACAGCTAACAAATACAAACACAGCGACCATATCGCCAGACAAGGGCGTCAACATTGGACAATTTTTTGCAAAAATAACAAATTATACATCAAATAAATCAGTCTTTCTATTATATCTGTTAACAGCAGCTACACCACGGTTAACGTTAGAGAAATACCTTAGTTGTGGTTCAATAGTAAGGCAAACATTAGTTCTGCCAAGTCACTTTAAAGGTGGCACGTATTTCATTACTTTGTGGTTGTACCATGGACTCTCTAACAATTTATATGGTAAAAAATGCCTTGGTTACCTTGGTTACCTTGTTTCAAGCCATTCTAGTGTGGTATAGAAGGCCTGCAGGAAGAAGGAAGAATCAGCTTGATTTGTTCCAGTTCTCTTTAATATTCAACGAGCTAAGCTGCTTGACCCTGATAGGCAGTTCATTATCACATTCATAACATAACACAAACACATCTGGGCCTAACCTATTTAAAAAAATGCAAGTAACAACGGTTTTGTGTGGCAGGGACCTTTTAAGCAAAGACATTTTTCTGCAGCTAAGGAGCCCTTACAAGTTAGAGAATATACCCGGGATTCATTTTACTCTATTTCTTTTTACAGTTTTTTTACTGTTTTCCAGGATTGTTCAAGTGCCCCTGGAAATTCAGCTGGATGTCTCCGTTTTCAGGTTGAATGTCCGTTACCTTCCTCTTTCTTTTTGTTGGCGTTGTAAACTCCGGTTGATTACTGAGGACTATGGTGACCTGGTCCTCAGATCTCTGCAGGGTAAATCCAGACTGCTAGCTAGACCATCTGTCCAATCTGAGTTTTAAATCTACACATGTTTCACCAAAACAAGTTCCTTCCCGAGGCTGTTTCGCGTAATTGAGTCCGGCTCTTGGCACCAAGAAACAATTGTGATTGGTTGAAAGAAATGCCAATAAACCAGAGCACGTATTTCTCCAATCCAGGAATGCTCCGTGGACTAGCCAGACCCTCCTCCATAGCGCTGCAGAGGAAGCAATGCGACACTACACACCCACAATGGGGCAGTGGTGGTCTAAAGGTTAGAGAAGCCAGCTTGTAAACGATATCTGGGTGGAGAAAGTGAAAGTGCAGCACTTGTCCCCTTATTACCACTGAGGTGCACCTGTGCAAAGCCCTTAACCCCAACCGCTCCAGTTGAGCTGCTCGGTGGCAGCAGATCAGACTGTGGTTGTACTGGGCATATTCCAGGTATGAAGGTGTAGCATGGTGCATGTGATCAGGGTTTTCCTCTCAGTGAACCTTCCCTGAATAAATAAAGGGGAAAAGAGATCACACACAACCAATGAGAGCAGGAACTATTTCTTTGGTAAACCTGGTCTGATGAGAACTGTTCACCTCCATTGTACTGGTGTGGAGGCACAAATGTCAAAGACAGATATTTGCTAACGTGGCAATGAAACCAACACTATCTGCATGGCTATATGTGTATGTATACAGGGCTATATGTGTATGTATACATGGCTATATGTGTATGTATATATGGCTATATGTGTATGTATACATGGCTAGATGTGTATGTATACAGGGCTATATGTGTATGTATACATGGCTATATGTGTATGTATACATGGCTATATGTGTATGTATACATGGCTATATGTGTATGTATACACGTGGCTATATGTGTATGTATACATGGCTAGATGTGTATGTATACATGGCTAGATGTGTATGTATACATGGCTATACACCTCTAGAGGTTAAAAGAAACTATTTTTGTCATTTAGGCCAAACAAGCCTTCATATTTAGCAGAAAAAAAGAAAAAAAAAGTCAATTATATTGAATGAATACATCAGAAAGACACTCAATGTGGCTATAATGTTTCCCCCAGTCAAGTCCACAGCAGGTGGTTTTATCGAGACACACACACACACACACTCAAACACACACACAAACACACACACACACACACACACACAAACACAAACACACACACACACACACACACACACACACACACACACACACACACACACTGGGTTGCTGTTTTCCTCCCTCCGTGTACAAAGGCTGAATCATGCATTGACGTCCCTGACAGCTGGGTTTCTGTTGTCCTCCTCCTGAGAAACACTTTATAATCATCCCCTAGAAATTAGTGTCATCAGAATTTAGAGCAGGGAGAGCTCTTCACTCCTCCGCCAGCTGGCTTCAGTCGATAATACAGAGGTGTCTTATGAGGCGCAATCACTCATTAAATGTCCTTTAACGTGATGTAGTGAACGGGATGAGGAAGTGGGCTCAGACGAAGCAACATATTTCCAAAACGTCACTGAGTAATCATGTTTAATATTGACCTAAATAATTGTGATTTAGTTAAAAATAAGCAGTTAAAAATAAAAACATTAAGACACATAAAACACACGAATAAAAGTTACCGTGCAGCATACGAAATTAGGAAATTAATCATTTAAAGAAAGGCAGCATCCAAAAAGAAAGGTCTTCAGTTTTGATTTAAAAGAACCGAGAGTAGCAGCGGATCTGTAGGTTTCTGGGAGATTATTCCAGATATGAGGAGCATAGAAACTGAACACTG
>NC_048409.1:28043427-28048254 GCF_013103735.1 Etheostoma cragini
CCCCCCCCCCCCCCCCTGTTTAGTTCTGACTCTAGGAACAGAAAGCAGAGTAAAAAAGAAGAAGAGCCTTGTTTCATAGAAATGGTTTTCCTAGAAATATCAAGGTTTCCTAGAAATGAATGATGCCGGCATTAATGCAGCATCCATTTTGATTTGATCTCTTCTTCTCCCACACAACACACCTTTCATCTGAGCCCACTTCCTCATCCCATTCACTACATCACGTTAAAGGACATGTAATGAGTGAATACTCCTCATAAGACACCTGTAATAAAATAAAAACAACACCTGTAATATCGGCTGAAACCAGCTGGCGGAGGAGTGAAAAGCTCTCCCTGCTATAAATTCAGACTTTACTAAAAAATAGCTCAACAGTTAGTTAAAGTTTTGATACTTTACCAGTTGGACTTTTTGAATTCCCACTTGAAATACATAACGTAAAAGAAAATCTGTTGAAATGTTGGTTGAGTGAGTTTAGCCTTTGTTCAGAACCTAAGAAGAAGAGGTTACCTGCAAAACCAATATGCAAAGTAATTGTTTGATGAGTGCGTTGTTGTGAGGATCGTTAGGGGCCGAAATCGCGACCACATTATATTCATATTCATATCATATATTATTTATTAGATAACTCGCTCATTTAATCGCTAAATGTCACTCCAGCTACATTCAGTCAAGTACTGTACTTATGTACAAATTCAAGATACTTGTGTACATCATTTATGATACTTTATACTTCTACTTGACTTCATCTCAGAGGTAAATACTCTTCTTTTTACTTACAGATTAGAGTGTGTCATCGCATTTCTGTCCATTGAAAACCACATATCTCAAAATTTGTTGATTTTAAATGTGAATGTTTCTTCTGTTTTTCTGAGCAATAGCAGCTAAAATCAGCGCAACGTTAAACCCTAAAACGTCCATGTACTGCACGCTTGTCTGGATGGAAAAACTAATTCAAAAGTTCCAACGGTGTTCTCCCCTGGCATGCAACACTGTGGGGACATGGACTAAACCATTAATAACAGGGACCAGAAGGAGGATTTGCAAATCCCAACTATCCAAAATCAGCATAAGAATAAATACGACACCAGCCACTAGTGTGAGAGAGAGAGGAAACTTCCTCAGACGAATAAAGGTTTAAACCCAAATAGCGAGCCCCTCTTGTCATATCTAGATCTGATACGACCGAGTGGTCCCTTTGATCTGTAGATCAAAGCCCTGGAGCCTCACACACTTTAAATCTGGACCGCCTGGTGTCCAGATCAGCGGCTGAAAGAATCAAAGAAATAGTCCCTCCCAAAACATGATGATACAGAGAAGAGCCCACAGTCGGCCATAGTACCTCACCTTATCATGGTCAATGCATTTCTGTGTGTGAGCTTTATTTTTATTCTTATGTATGTGTGATATATGTGTGTGTATGTGTGCTTGTTGTGTTATGGTTGTCTCGCTACTAGATGCTAAATTTCCTTTAGGAAGAATAAAGTATCTATCTATCTACCTATCTGTCTATCTATCTACCTATCTGTCTATCTATCTATCTATCTGTCTATCTATCTATCTATCTATCTATCTATCTATCTATCTATCTGTCTTTAAATACAAACAGTACAAAAAATGTTAAATCGAGACAGTAAAACGTAAATAACACTATACAAATACATCGAGGATAAATGAGCATTTAGGACTCATACGCAGCAGTGAAAGTCAATGTCAAAGTCTGCTTTATTGTCAATTTCTTCACATGTCGAGTCATAGAAAGAGATCGAAATTACGTTTCCCTCTATCCCACGGTAAAGACAAGACATATTTAACCAACCAGGTCCACAGACAAACATAACATCAAGTAAACAATATAACAAGTAAAAATAAGAAGACATATACAATGAGGAAAATAAGAGCAGCAAAATTTGAGTTAAAAAAGTGCAATTGTGCATAAAATAGACAGTCAATATAGTATAATAGTGCAACAAGTCAGGTGGTAGCATAGTGGTGCCAGTTTTAACCCTCTGTTGTCCTCGGGTCAAATTTGACCCTTTTTCAGTACATTTATTTTTATATGTCATAAAATAGGGGCCGGCGAAATAAAAAACTTTGGAAAAAACACCAAAAACAAACAACAACAAAAAATCATTGAAAAAGTTACAAAAATTGTCATAAAAGGCGATAATGTTGAAAAAAAGTGACAAATGTTGTTTTTCTCTCACGGTGGACAAGAAGACAACACGGTTCAAGGGGGATCATGTTGTGTCTTTTGTTAAAAAGAAGAAGAAACAAATTGTTAATCGTGCTTAGATTAAAGATTAGATTAAATGCTGATTTGGATTTGATAAAAACTCTTTTATGGAGACTTATTTTGGATCAGGTACCTTCACTGACCGACACACGCCGTGGACACATGAGGACGCTGGCTCTGGGGGACATGATGGATTGTGACTGTGTGCATGATGGCCCGTGGGACGTCGTTCACGCTCTGTTTACTCGCAAACAGCTTGTTGGCATTTCCAGCTGATGCCCGTCCACCGCGGCTCCCAAGTCCAAACCACCTCCTGGAACTAGACCCTGAATCCCTCAGACAGAGAAGAAGAGGATAAACCCCCTCGGGGATCAATATGGTGCGATGCGTAGCACAGATAGCTGTAAGCCTTTTCAAACTGAACTCCTTTTTAAGACAGCAGAACTAACGGACTCTCAGAAAGAGTGACACCCAGTCCCCCAGTCCCCCACCCCCCCGACAGCGGAGCATTTAATGATGAATTACTGAGTTTCTTAATTGCGTGTTAAGCACACCACCCCCGCCCTGCAGTGTTGTAGTCCTCGGAGCATTACCTTGCTGTTGTGGTTTGGGGTTTTTGTTTGTTTGGGGTTATTTTCCCATGTGGCCTTCCCTGTGCTTTTGTCTCGGTTTTCTCCCCGGTCTTGTGTTGTTGGTCCTGTCTCGTGTTCCCCTGTGTCTTTGTTCTGTTTCCTGTTTTATTTTGGTAGTATGGTTTCCTGTCTTGTCTAGTCTTGTCTAGCCTTACTTTCCCCTGTCTGATTGTCCTGCCCCGCCCTAATGTGATTCACCTGATGTCTCACCTGTTCCCCGTTACCTCGTTACCTCTTGTATTTAACCTCCGTGTTCCCTTTGGCTAGTGCTTCATCATTTTGTTTTTTGGGTCCTCCTCCAATAACACATTGTGCCTCCTTCCCAGAATCTTAAAGGGATTTAGGGATTGAATCTCAAAAAATAATCTAAAAAAAATTTAATATGCAAAATCGTTTTAAATAAATGCCTCTCAGGTCTATTGCCGAATGATGTAAGACGTAATGATGTGGTGATTGAGCCTTTGGCCCACTGATGAAAGCCCTTATAATTGCAATATTACAAAAACTGGGTTTGGCAGGAAAAGTCATATCTCATGTATTTCATATCTTCAGCTGTCCTGTCCATTAAAGGCCTAAAAATGCCCCCAAAAAATCTTTAATAAAATAATTCATATCTTTTTTTTCAAAACTCTAAAATTGGGTTTAACGTCATTTAAATTAGGTTCAATACCATTAAAAAAAAGTTCCTATTCAACGATTTCTTTCTAGGTTTCTGCTTTAATTGGAAACACTGGCATGCTGACAGGGAAAGAAACGCTCCATCCCTTGTAAACAGTGTAAAAAGAGTGTTGTGAGTGCTCTTAAAGAGGTTTTTAAACATTTTGTGTGTGTCTGGGTGTGAAACCCTCCTTTTGAGTTTCTTGCAAAACAACAAGGCGTCAACATGTCACCACACCGAAGTGCATTTTATACCAAAAACGGAGAAGCCTGTACGGCTGTAATGAAATCCTCAGCCTGCCCCGTAGATTCAGCCCAAATTACTTATTGATATTCAACATCGATTTGGTAAATGGAAGATCGGAGGGGTGACCATGACTACGCTGCCTTGTGTGTGTGTGTGTGTGTGTGTGTGTGTGTGTGTGTGTGTGTGTGTGTGTGTGTGTGTGTGTGTGTGTGTGTGTGTGTGTGTCATTGTGACTAAATGTCCTAGAGACGCCTACTATAGCGGGAGTGTTGCCAGGTGTTTATTATGTAGTGCTGCTCCCCCTGAGTCGATTAGACAACTAATTTTGGCCATTTTGGTTTCAATTTACTCCGATTTCTTCATTCATCGTTGTTTTATGTTGGGGGTTTTTTATGCTGAATGACTTATTTCCAAGAAATGGATGAGCACACCAAAGGTAAACGCCAGATTTAAAGTGGTGCTTTCGCAAGATTGTTTATAAAGAAACTCAGTTTAACAGAACAGAAGAGTTTCTTTAATAGTTTTTTTTAATTAGTTTGTAGTTTCCTTCTCCTGCATCCACATGATACAAGCCTTCTGTGATTGCACACCACCCCCACCCCTCCTCCACACAGTTGCTAGTAACCAAGGACGACTCTTCGGAAGAGGGAATAATCTCCACTTCTTGAGTTTCTGCGCACAAACGTGCCCGGACGACACAATCTTCTGAACATTTTTTTGAGTTTTGTGGAGTTTTTTGTGTCTCTAGTTTATTAAAGGTTAGATTTTAAAGTATTAATAGAATTCAGAAGTGTAAAGTGAGTTCCTCCTCTATGTTTATTTGACAACTCTACTTGTGATGAGCTAATAAAACATGGATTGCTTTAGATATGCCGGTCTGCAGGGGAACACTGTGACATTCAGTCGTAAAGCCAGCCTGTCAGCCTGTAATATCGAGTGCCAGCTACACCAGCTAGCCTCTGGCTGACACTGTGTGTGTGTGTGTGTGTGTGTGTGTGTGTGTGTGTGTGTGTGTGTGAGGGTGTGTGTGTGTGTGTGTGTGCGTGCGTGCGTGC
>NC_048409.1:28048354-28049403 GCF_013103735.1 Etheostoma cragini
CTCTCTCTCTCTCTCTCTCTCTCTCTCTCTCTCTCTCTCTGATTAACGGCCCACCCAACCTATCCCCGGGTTACACGTGCCTATATCCCGAATGCCGACTATAAATGTCTTTAGGACTGCGGCCCACATCATTCTTGCGATCCCCTTCTTTTATATCCTCTCCTCCCTCGCTCCACACCCATCCTTCGTCTTATATAGGCTATGACTCCTCCCCTCCCCTCCTTTTATATCCTCTCCTCTCTCGTTCCACACCCATCCTTCGTCTTATGCAGGCTATGACTTTATTACCCCTCCCTTCGCTCCTCCCACTTCCCATATTCTTTCTGCAATCCATCTTCTTTGTGTCCTTTACCCCTCCCTTTTCTTCTAGCCCTCCCTTCATCCCACTTTCTCTTTCATCAATCCAACTGCCTTCTCCTTTATTTATTTAATCCCACCCTCTATTCCTCCGTGACTCCTTTTTATCCCTCCTATCACCTCTTTTACTGCTCTTTAATCAACCCTTCATCCCTCCTTCAGCCCCCCCTTTCACCTACCCACCCATCGACCCCTTCCATCCCACCTTGTATCCCTCTTTCTACACCTCACTGGCTCTGTTATCTACCCCTTTATGAGTTATGTCATCCCTCCATCACTCCTTCTGCACCTCTCATCCCAACTTTTATCCCTGTGTAAACCCCAATGCACTTATTTAATTTCCCAATGCCTTTCCCTCCTTCCATGCATCCTTTCCTTACCTTTCTTTTACACATTAATCATGTTTTTGCAAGCTATCATCGCGGTAAATGTCAGTCAAGAAAATCTTGTTATCTCATTATTTTAAATGTCAGAAGAAGGGTGATTGATCATCCAGTGATAGCGCTTATGTTGAAACAGATGTTAGAAAGTGATTCATAATTCAGGAGCAAATAAAACGATCGTTAACACAGAGATGGGGGCTCCAATGTATGCAAACAGGTGATAAAATTCATCACTCATACACTCACCGGCCACTTTATTAGGTACCCCATGCTAGTAACGGGTTGGACCCCCTTTTGCCTTCAGAACTG
>NC_048409.1:28049503-28057280 GCF_013103735.1 Etheostoma cragini
CATGTGATTGGCTGCTTAGAAATTAAGTGTTAACGAGCAGTTGGACAAGTGTACCTAATAAAGTGGCCGGTGAGTGTAAATAAGCAAGTCTATAAATGCCCCTTTGGCTTTTTACAGAACCGTGTCGTCTGCAAAAATAAGAACACAATCAGTGAAATTGGCAAATAAGCATCTTTAGAGACGTGTTTCTAGGCACTGACTCATGGAAATGATAGCAGCTGTGTCCTTTTGATTCTTGGTTTGATGATGCTCTACATATTTTCTCAACAAAGCAATATGAATTTCCCTTTGGGGACAATGAAGACTATCTATTGAACTGTAAAAACTCTGTTGCAGTGGCCTGGTTGGCTCCGTTGGTAGAGCAGGTGCGTATAGACGTAGAGGTTTATGCCTCGATGCAGAGATCCAGGGTTTGAGTCTGACCTGTGAAGATTTCCTGCATGTCTTTACCATTTCTCACCTATCTGTCCTGTCCATTAAAGGTGGAAAAGCCCCCAAAGAATAATCTTGTAGTGTAAAGTCTTCAAATGCGAATGGTGAATGTTTCCTGCATGATGTAAAAAGCGCTTTGAGTAGTCGTTAAGACTAGAAAAGCACAATATAAATGCAGCACATTTACATTTACATTTACATTTACATATGCCTTTGCCAACACATCTTGCATGTAAATTGCATTGTTTCTCATAGAGAATGAATGCAGCAGCAGTCCAGGTGAGTTAATCCAAAGCGACTACCTGTAATCCAATTCTGCTGGTGAATGTGTAAATCACAGCAGAGTCCATTAGTCACTAGTCTTCACTCTCATCTCCACTTCGTTTCCCTTTCAATTTGGACGTGCTCCCGGCTCCGCTGAGACTCTGGGTTGCAACAAGAGAAGTGACACAGAGGAGAAGAGATGGAGTCAAAGAGACACCTACGTGTAACCAAACACGTTTAAAACCCTGCTTCATCGCCAGAGACGCATACATAAATAATTAAAACCTAATTTCTAAAGTTGTCAGTGTTTATGAGAGGCGTTAATGCTGAAAGGTAAAGTCAGTAGTAATAAAGTTTAGAAGTCTATGAATGAATGAATGAATGGTCTGGCAATGCAGAAGTATGTTTGAATTAACTGTATGCTCACACTGTTATGTTGTTTAAAAGGGTCATTTGTAGTTTTTGGCGGGCCATAATGCAAGATGCTGTTTTGGGGCCTCTATTTTGTCAAACTACAATGGGGGGGATCTTGAAGATGATCTGTGGAGATGCATCAATCTGTTACACTTTAGAAGGAAAACAGGCTAGATTTGTAAAAGACAGTCTCAAATTCAGGGGTCCGATGCGTCCCCATAGCCCGCCTATAGGAAGAAACGGCTCTGCTGTTTAACTTCATCTTTTCACTCCGCCTCTGTTGGTTTAACTGAAACATCTCATCTTATCTTACGTAAGACAGTCCAATAGGACGACCGGGACCTGCAGCTACTCATGGGATGTTTTTTGAGAACAAGCAGACCCTTCTAGATAAAAGAGCCAATGAGGTGTAGAACGAAGGATACGAGGTGGGATGGGAGGGGTCGATGCAGACCCTTCTGGACCGACACGGTTTTTGTTATTTCATTCCTGTTGTGTTTGTTGACAAAACTATTGTGCAGCCCTGTCGTGTCCTGTTGGCTCACCGGAGACACAGAAAAAGCAAATATGGAGAACAAACATGTCATCTAGTCACACAAATCCAAATTGAAAGGGCAGAGAATATAAACACGGAGCCTGTTTTGTTTGTCATTTCCGAATATTTGCTGTCTCTGCATGTACGCTGGGGTTTATCAAAGGAGACAGGCAACATTTGGAGAGGCTGACCTTGGTGTTTGTTGTGTGAAATGGGATTGTTATGCAGCAGGAGGATGCCGTCAGTTCAACACAATGGGATTGTCTGTCTCATGCAAATCCTAAAAGTATCTTCTTATTTAATGATTACTGGTTAGTGTGACAGAATTAATCTTCTTGTTATGACAATAAACTGAGATTAGCTGAGCTGTGTTTTAAAACAGAAGGTGTGAACAGGTGCTTTCATCCTCACAAATGGATGGATGGATGGATGGATGGATGGATGGAGAGAGAGAGAGAGAGAGAGATATGAAGCGTGAGAGGAAGAGAGAGGAAAAAGATGAACATACTGAAGGAAACACGGTTATGTCCATCTGTCCATCCTTTGGTTTCATGCTGAGGTCTAAATATCACCAGTTGGCGGACGCATTCTTGTGTGCACACACACACACATACATACACACACACACACACACACACACACA
Organism: Etheostoma cragini; assembly: GCF_013103735.1. Lineage (NCBI taxonomy): Eukaryota > Metazoa > Chordata > Actinopteri > Perciformes > Percidae > Etheostoma > Etheostoma cragini. The sequence continues at coordinate 28,051,792 of NC_048409.1, forward strand.
CACACACAGACACACACACACACACACACAGTGTGTTGTGGAGAATCAGAGGACAGGGAGCCAAGAAGGGTTAAAAAGAAATGCTAAATTTGATCAAAACTTCTACACTGCGTGCATGCACGCTTGCAAGAAAAGAAGTTAAGGTTGAACACTCCAGGTTTCACCCTCCCACTCTTTTCTTTTTCGTCATCTCTTCTCCCTCTTGTTCTTTTATTTTTCCATCAACATATCCCCAAAGGTAGAGGTAACTTTAATTGCCCTTTTTAAAAGAAAAATGTCCTGAATTAAAAGAAATGGTGCAGGAAAGAGCCCGATCTGAACTGAAATAAGTCAGTCACACCTACCAAGACCTGTAAGTCCTGATTTTCTCTTTTCTTAATTTCCCCTCCACGCCTTTTTGCTGTTTCTTTGTCTCTTCTCTGCACCTTCACTTTTTCTCAATCTCAGTCTTTCTGTCTCTTCTCTCTTCCTCATCTTCTCCTTTCTCATCTCCTAGTAACCAACTGTTGTAACTTTCTTTCTTTTCTTTCCTATAACCTTTTCTTCTTTACCGCATCTTTTGTAATTTCCTGTGTGCCAGTGACTCACTGTAGCAGCCGAGTAGGACGACAAGTCTGAGGCAACGTATAAAGAACAGCTCCATTGCCAGACCAACATTGTTTTGGCTGGTGGCCTTCATCGCGGTACCGGTGACTCATCACTAGGAATACAGTGTGCCGGATCACGTCATCTGCTATGAATCATGCTTTTCAGAATTTGTAAAGTTGAAATTTAAGGTTTAAATGCACCCACTTGAGTTCTTAATGTTCAAGGACCCGTTGAGATGTTCTGCGCTCGTATGAGCAGTAAAAACATCATATGAATGGAGGTGTTGTTGATAGATGAGGTCGGACTCATGGACATGGACGTCTTCTCGAAATGGATTTGACATTAAAAAAAGCAAGTAAGACTTCATGGTCGTTCATGGATGTGCAAACAAGTCGATACACTTCTGTGGCAGCAGTTAGCATAGTGCAATCTTGTTTTTCAGTGCATCTTTCTCATAAGCAAAGCTGGAATGTAATTTCAAGGTCTTTTTTTTAATTATAAAGCAGCCTGAGGTGCAATGAAAGTATCACAATGCTGAATCCTCAGAGAAATGCACACTGCCGACGCAAGCTCACTAATGATATTAACTGTAAACCTGCGGTGATAGTGGCCTTGACTCAACCATTGTCGAATCACTTTAGCAACACGCACTGCCACAGGAGGAGGAGAGGAAAGGGATAGGAAAAAAAGAGGAGAGAAATAAAGGAGGAGAGAAGTTGAAGAAAGAAGAAGAGGCGTTATTTGTCAGCTGACATGTCTCGATGGACTAACTGACCAACGGCTTGTCTCCTAACTGACTTCAGGTCTCAATGCCACAGCTGTTTTCACAGAGACGAGACTTGAGGAGAGGAGGAAGGAGAAATAGTGTTTTTTGTCAGCTAACGTGATGCCACGATGGACCAAATCCACCAGACTCCATGTAAATAAACAGCAATTTTAGCATCGTAACACACCTTTCATTCAAACTCAACAGAAACCAAATAAAACTATGAAAATCAGTTTTTTCTGTGTTCTCTACACTTTTCCAACCATCACATCTCCAGTGTTCATTGAAATAAACACATACTTTACCGATTTACTTGTGAAAATAAGTTGGCTTTGTGCACGCTAAAAGTACTGTTTTTAAAATGGAGTCTAGTTGGTTTAGCGCTAGCTACGTCATAGCGGTTTCTGGGAAACAGAAAGGTCTCAAATGGGTTTTAAAAAGGTCCATCACTGAAGGGTTAAGACACTGAACACATTTTTTTTATTAAGTTTTATTGCTATTCGGGTGTGTAGTAGTAGGGACACTGTTAAAACCTATTGTGGAAGTTTCTAGTTATGGTTTAAAAGGTGTCTACAATCTAATCAGTCTTTCTCTTTACTTTCTCTCTCTCTCTCTTTCGCCCTTTAGGTGAGCCAGTCGCACCCCCGTTAGCTCCACGCAGCGTCTCCCCCTCCCTCTTCCTCATCCTCTGCCTCACCTTTTTACTCCCGCTTCTTGTGGGGACCACACGCCGCCATGTCTCTCTTGGCCTCCCCCTTCCTCCTCCTCCTCCTCCTCTTCCTCCTCCCACTGCCCCCCTGCCTGTCGGAGTCCCAGCGCATCGACTCCAGCAGCGAGCCCGACTTCCCGGCGGTCTCGCCCTCCCTGTTCCCCTCCTCCTATCCTCCTCCTTCCATGTCTTACGCTAACAGCACCGCGCCTGAGAAGAAAGAGAAGTGTGGCGATGTGGCGATGTGCAAGCCCGGCATCCTGCTGCCGGTCTGGGAACCCAACCGGCCCGGGCTCGGCCAACAGGTGGCCAGGGCTGTGGTCTACTTCGCGTCCCTCATGTACATGTTCCTGGGAGTGTCCATCATCGCAGACCGCTTCATGGCGTCCATAGAGGTCATCACGTCCCAGGTGAGAACGAGTGAATGGAGGAGCACTCGGGTGGTGTAATTTAGCAGGAAGTAGCGGGCTTATTGTCATTGTGTGGCAATAATAAACATAATAGTCATACAATTAATAATAATAACTTTTTTTAGATTGCACTTTTGAAAACAAAGTTACAAAGTGCAATAATAACATGGCAGCCCAACAATGAATAAACTATTTAAAACAAAGGTAAGGTTTTACATTATTACAAAAATGAGCAAACTAATTAAATAAGTTCAATAAACAAATATAAATTATATATATAGTGGAAAGAATAAAGGTTAATATGATACTATTACATATGCAATAGGATTAAGCAGATAAAAGGACATCCAGGCCACAAAATAGGTGTGCAGCGTATGAGGTTTATTTACGCTGATTGAGTTATTGGCGTGCACCTGCATCTTGTCAAAACAAGAGGCTTGTGAAAATGGTGGTCAGGACAACCTAAACGTATGTACCAAGACCAAGTGAAGACCAAGACCAGACCAAGACCAGACCAAGACCAGACCAAGACCAGACCAAGACCAGACCAAGCCCAGACCAGAGCAAGACCCACACTGCATGACATGATAAAATATAGAAAACACTAGCCACAGGCACTCGTCACATTGATCTGAAAGATCCACATTCCCATCAAAAACACCCACAGAGGGGCCTCTGGGTAGCCCACCTGGTCGAGGGTGCCCCCCCCCCCCCCCCCCCCCCCCCCCCCCCCCCCCCCCCCATGTACAAAGGCTCAGTCCTTACCGCAGCCGCTGCAGGGTTTTAATGTGACCTGCAGCCCTTTCCCCCCTCCCTCCATCTCTTTCCCTCCCCCAGTCCTCTTACGTGTCTAAAGCTGTCATGTCAACTAAAGGCCTAAAATGCCCCTAAAAACCTTCCTAAATAGAAAAAAAACAAACAGAGAAAACCAATTAAGATTCTTCTTCATTCATCTCTTTTTGTATCATGAGAAATGCCTTAAGAAAATAATCAAAAGGCTGTTGTGGTCTGTCCTGGTCTTGATGTAAAATCCACAGTCCTCTTCATCTGAGACCGAGACAAGACCGAGTAAAACACCGCTTGAGACATCTGCAATTTTCTGATTAGAACACAACGGAAACTAAATGTTGTCCTTCACTTGAGATGTTAATTAATTAATTTAATGAAAAGCTTGCATCCATCCAGATAGGGCTGCAATTACAATTACAATTTACATGCATATTTTGTCATTATCCATTAATCTCTTAAATATTTCTTCAAATAATATCTACTTAAATTATCTTTTTAATTGGGAAAAATGCATGACGCACAAAGTGGTCAAATAGCTCGTTTGATCCGAGCTACAGTCAAAAGCCGGATGTGTTAATCTGAATTGTTACCGTCCTTATTTAATATTCACTTTTCAAATTAGCCACACAAATCTCTGTGGGCCCTATGTGTCTTCTCTAGTTTAAGACCGACGCAGTAAATACAGCACATTCACACAGAGAACAAACAAAAGGAAAACAAAGATTTTTACAGTTTCAGCTCAATATTTAGAAAGTATTAGTATTAAAACACCTTAAGCTGCACTTCATTTTCTGATTTAATACCAGAAATCCTTTTGTTAACGTAGTGTTTGCGCGACCACTCTGTTGTCATGTGCACAGGTTATTTCTCAGCCTCTTTTATTCCCCCCTTTCATGGGTTTTGCCTCGACTTACATCTACGGAGATAATGGTGCATTAACTCAGCCGTGCCGCCTGATTAGCTCTTAAACTTCTCCACAGTCAGCAGCTGTAAAGTCAATTGCTTGCAAATGGACAGAAACCACGTTGATAATGCAACAAGTTTATAGTATGAATCTATTTCCAGGCAACGCATGCATGTTTAATAACTCGTTAGTGCTCGTTATGCTCAAGGTCGGTGAGTGGGTTTGGTGAAGTTGCCAGTTAATGTGTTTGCATCATCATTTCATAGTCTCTTTTACTGCAAGCCAGGCCGGATCAGATCCCTTAATGGGGATTAATATAGATTTCCCTCTCCATCCATGTATCCTAAAATAAAAACACCTGTGTGTGTGTGTGTGTGTGTGTGTGTGCGCGCCAACAGGAGAAGGAGGTGACCATCACCATGCCTAACGGGGAAACATCAGTGGCGACGGTTCGAATCTGGAACGAAACAGTGTCCAATCTGACACTCATGGCTCTCGGCTCCAGCGCTCCGGAGATACTGCTGTCTGTTATAGAGGTACACACACACACACACACACACACACACACACACACACACACACACACACACACACACACACACACACACACACACACACACACACACACACACACACACACATACACACATACACATACACATACACATACACATACACACACACATGCACATACACATACACATACACACACACATGCACACACACACACCGCTGCATCTATAATAAATGTAATATCATGTTGTCATCATATCAGTCTGGTTAATCATTTCCGAGGCAGAGCAGTCATGCTGCATTACATTCTAAAACATAGTAACTCGTGTTGTCGTCGTTGAGATTCCTTTCCTCCGTATTGGTCTCTTCCCTCCTACGACAATCCTCACACACACTCTGTCTCTCCAGGTGTGCGGCCACGGCTTCCATGCCGGGGACTTGGGCCCAGGAACCATCGTCGGCAGCGCCGCCTTCAACATGTTTGTGATCATCGGGATCTGCGTGTGGACGATCCCCGACGGGCAGACCCGCAAAATCAAGCACCTCAGGGTGTTCTTCATCACCGCCTTCTGGAGCATCTTCGCCTACATCTGGCTCTACCTCATCCTGTCCGTCATAACGCCAGGCATCGTGGAGGTGAGACCGGCTGGTCTAGAAGGATCTTATTTATTTTTTTATTTAACCTTTATTTAACCAGGAACATCCCATTGAGATTACTAATCTCTTTTTCAAGGCACAGATCACAACAACAATTCCATACATTACAATTTCATAACAATTTCCTAAAAACTATTTAAAACATTTACAGAC
>NC_048409.1:28057380-28086290 GCF_013103735.1 Etheostoma cragini
AATATATATATATATATATATATATATATATATATATAGAGGACCTCTCTCCTATGCAATGCAATGATGACAATAAAAAGGGAATAAAAAGAGAGAGAGAGACCTCACATAAAATCAAGTTTGAGTTGAGTTTTGAGAAGTGATTTAAAAGAGACCACCGACCCAGCGAGCCTTATCTCCTCGGGCAGGTCGTACCAACGTGGAGGGGTGTTTAAAGAGTGTCAAAGGGAGGGGGGGCTGCCTCACAGGATGGCTCCCCGAGCAGTTGGGAGGTCCTCGCTAAAGGACTGTATTGGGATTGGGACCCAGCAGGTCCTGCAGGAGTGTTATCTCGCAGGAGCAGGCTGCTGTCTTTAACACCTGCCAAATTGCATAAAATCTATAATCTATAATAACTCTAGTGCGTTAACAGACTGAAAAAACAAAAACAAAATAAAACAACCTAAGCACAACAAACCACAGCCAACAACACATAAAAAGTGAGATAAATAAATGAATGCAATGTCACTTTGCCCTTATTGAACTATAATAACTGTAGGTGTGACTACTGCAGAGATTGCAGAATGTAATTTTGCTACTTATCAACGACGAGGTGTGTATATCTTTATTAACACTACACAGCAAAATAACATCCGCCCGGACAGGAATGGACTCAACATGACTGGTATATCTATTGACAATCAATCTAATGTTTGTTGTGTGGGCGAGACCCGAAACACAAGCTGCGGGGGGGCTGGAATGGCTCTAGTCCAGTCTGCGTACTTGCCCTGTACGGGGACTTGAACCGACCAGAAGTACCAGTACTGTACCGACCAGGAAGCAAAAACCTCAGCTACTTATACTTTATACTTGAGTATTTTCATTGTCTGCCACTTTGTACGTGTACTCCACTACATTTGGCCGACAGCTTTAGAGAGTTTGCAGATGAGTGTTTTTCATCCCTTTCCTGTCCAGTAAAACCATGTTTCCCTATATGTATATGTGTTGATGTTGCTTAAAGGTTTGTGTGTGTCTTCATGTGCTCAGGAACTTCTCTTAGCTAAATATTTAAGAGTTAAGTATGAATATTTATTAAAAAGTAAAGCTTTATTAATCTGAATATTAATGAATATAATCTTATCTGTGTTGCTGTATCTGTTTGGGAGGTTTTGTTTTAATATTTATTAATGTGTCTCAGTTTGTGCCAGAACTATACCACTCACTGTGTGTGTGTGTGTGTGTGTGTGTGTGTGTGTGTGTGTGTGTGTTTCAGGTGTGGGAGGCTCTGGTGACCCTGCTGTACTTCCCGGTGTGTGTCATCCTGGCTTGGATCGCCGACCGCCGCCTACTCTTTTACAAGTACATGGGCAAGCGCTACCGTGCCGACAAGCGCCACGGCATCGTCGTGGAGACCGAGGGAGACTTGACACCCAACAAGGGTGGCATGGAGATGATCATAGACGGCAAGTTCCCAACGCGAGGGGGCACCGCACTTCCCGCCGAGAACTGTGGGGGCGGAACCCAGGACGGCACAGCGGGCGCCGCATCCAATAACATCGGTGGGGGGGGCAACCTGCCCAACTCCAGCAGCGCGATGGTCAACGTGGAGAGCAGCAGGGAACTGGACGAGAGCCGCAAAGAGGTGAGAGACACAAATTATAACAAAGTTTACAAATCTATTAAACAGATATGCAACGGTAAATGGTGAAAACACGGCGGTGTTCCAAAGTGTTCTGGTGTTTTGCCAACGCCAACGCCCCTCGTAGCGGTCTAGGCTTCCACCTGATGAAATCACACGGCAAAAAATCGACCAATAAATCGACTAGACGACTGGGAGATTACAGCCCTCGGCTAAATAGAATAGAATAGATAGAATAGAAAGCCTTTATTGTCATTATACACAAGTACACGGTACTTGTGCAACGAGATTAAAGCAATCCCTTTACAGCGTTGACACAAAAAATATAAGAATATAAGATACCAATATAAAATATCAAAAATCAAAAATATAATGTCAAAGATATAAAGTGTAGGTAGTGAAGAGAAAAGAGAGGGGGGGGGGGGGTGCTGGCACACAGTCCTGAGTCCGGAGAGCAACTTTATACATATATAAATTAGCTTTGAATACACATTGTGTAAACATACACTACCGGTCAAAAGTTTGGGGTCACTTACAAATGTCCATTCCACTCCATTATAGACAGGATACCAGCTGATCTGGGTGGGGGGGCTGATCTTTAATGCAATATCTACATTTACCATTATCAGCAACCGTTCATCCAATGTTCCAAAGGCACATTTTGTTTACTAATCTGATATTATTTTAAAAAACTAACTAAGAAAACATTAAACAACCTTTTTGCAATTATGTAAGCACATAAGGTAATCTGGAAACTGCTGCCCTGGTTAAAAAAAACAAGGCAACTGACCTCAGCTGGGATTCCGTCTATAATGGAGTCCAATGGAAATTTGTGAGTGACCCCAAACAAGCAAAACCCTAACAATACTTACCAGCCAAAAAGAGAAAAGGGACATCTAATGCGGGAAAACTGGTCAACCTAACAGCGGAGGGGAATGACACAGACAGCAAAGAAAGTTTTTATTCACACATAAGCTTTAAAATGCATTCAGAGACACTGTAATTACGGCATGTTGCGCTCAGTAATCAGTCTCTAAACGCATTTCAGGTTTTGTGTTGTTGAAAAATGCAGTAAACATAAAAAACAAAATCTCTGCAGTTGTCATTATGACGTGATTGGTGTGCAAAATAATGGATAATTTCCCTGCAGGAGTCAGTAAAAGTAGCTTAGAAATTGCGATGAAGGGCTCCAGTTTACATTTCCTGAAGCGATGCATGTTGTTCTTGTTTTTTGTGAACCCAATTTTTATGTAAACTTTGTTCCTCTTTAGTTGATAGATTTACACAGAAAACACTTAAACGTCTCAAGCAATGCAGAGTGATGGTAGATTACATTATCCACGTTTAAACCTGTTATTAGCCTGCTGAAAGAGAGAGAGAGAGGAACACGTGAGAGGTTTGAGACAACGAGGGGGACAGAATGAGAGAGTTGAAAGTACATAAAACTAAAACTAAATACCCTTTATGAAGCAAAAACTTTGTGTTTTTTATTGATTGACCATCTGCAAAATATCTGAGCTTATATTCTTGACTTTGAGTTTTTTTAATGCAGTTCAACCTTCTTGTGGTGCAGCAGAAATATTCTGTCTTTTATCCAGTTGGCGGTCTGCATCTTAACATTGTGGAATGTTTTCAACCGTTAATAAAGTTGCAGTGTTAAACACATAAAACCAAGCCATCGTTCAACAGGAGTTAAAACATGAACATGATTAGAGGTAATTAGCTGATAGGAAGTGCCCTTTAAAACTTCAGTCCTTGCAGGAAGTTGTTGTTGAGCTGCAAGCCAAAGAATGAGTTCCTCTAATCTTTCTCCCAGCTACGGAGACGTGTCCGTGTTTGTATGAACAGCCGTGCATGCTGTCAGCGAGGGCCTTTTAGGTATTTTTTATCGTGAGTGTGTCCTCTCGTCTCCCCTCCAGGTGATTCGGATCATAAAGGAGCTGAAACAGAAATATCCCGACAAAGAGCTGGACCAGCTGGTGGAGCTGGCCAACTACTACGCCCTGCTGCACCAACAGAAAAGCAGAGCCTTCTACCGCATACAGGTAACACACACACACACACACACACACACACGCACGCGCGCTATTCATGAATAGTCCCTGTCATAAACACACAAGGTTTTCCAGACCTACATTAGCACATAATGTAGTTGAAGGACTTCATTTTCTTCTCATGCACCTTTTTACTTCTACGCCAGTACATCTCAACAGAAATATTCGGCTTTTTACTTCTCTACATCCATATGACAGCTCAAGTTTCCTTAGAAATTAAGAGTGAAACAAAAGCTTATAAATCATGGTTTGTTATAAACTGAATTTACTCAACACCTGAAACAATAAGTCAATAAATCAATTAGTTGATCGGCTGCTCTTCCTTTTAATAATGTTAATATATTAGCAATAATATTGAGGTGTGGACTGTTGGTTGGACAAAATAAACATTGAAAAAGTGTCACTTTCAATAGTTTTTCTAATCAATCAATCAATCAATCGATTAATGGAAAAACTAATCAGCAGATTAATTCATAGTGAAAGTAATTAGTAGAGCTTCAACTTAACAATATAATGCTGTTTTTTACCTTAATGCATGAGTTATATTACTCAAATTATATAATATATAATGGTATAACAGTCACAGGGGAATGATAATACTTTTGATACTTTGAGTAAATTTCCCTGATTATACTTAAATACTTTTACTAAACTTTGCCACGTGTATTGAGACTTGATGATCTGAATACTTCCTTCACAACTGTTGACACATAACATTTAAGACATTCCTGTCCTTTTCTTGATTTATGTATTTTGAAGAGTGAAAGGTTTCCTTTAAGACCTCCTCCTGTCTGTCTGTCTCCATCAAGGCGACCCGCATGATGATCGGAGCTGGAAACGTCCTGAAGAAGCACGCTGCCGACAACGCTCGCCGCACGGCCGTGACCGACGAGGAAGCCCCAGAAGAAGAAGACCTGGGGACATGCAGCCGCATCTCGTTTGAAAGTGCCCACAGTCAGTGCATGGAGAACTGTGGCTTTGTGACACTGGCTGTAGTCTGCCAAGGTAGTGAGATAAATGAGCTTATAACGATCAGTTTAAGTTCACTTGCTTCGAGGGGATTTCCACACATTTCCTTTGGATCAGAGCAGATATTTGTCAGGTTGTAAAAATCTACCAAATTTCAAATGACATCCTAATTGTCTCTATGCAGCGCAATCTGTCCATACAACTGAACTGTTAAAGCTACATCTTATATAGGTTTTCATACACTGTCAGATGCATTTAAATTGTTATGTTTTACTCCTGGTGTGTAGGGGGTCTGGGAGAGAACACCTTCTACGTGGACTACAGGACAGAGGACGGTTCAGCCAACGCGGGGTCGGATTACGAGTACTGCGAAGGAACGCTGGTGTTCAAACCTGGAGAGACTCGCAGAGACATTAAGGTAAGGCAAAGGCAGAGGGAGGAGAGATTTAATGGAGAAGAGCATTTAAACACTGGGCCCTAAAACCACCACAAACCACCTAAAAGACGTCATTTAGATTAGATTAGATTAGATTCAACTTTATTGTCATTACACAGGTACAAGGCAACGAAATGCAGTTTGGGTCTAACCAGAAGTGCAATAGCAACAGGTGCAGGATATACACTGGTTCATAATTGCAGGACATGGATATGTACTGGATAAATATAGAAATTAATACTTTTATAAACAGAATTTTACAGGTAGAATTGTCCTTTGAATATAATATATAGAGAACTAGTATTGTGAACAAGATTTACAGCTGGATATGTACTGACTATAATATACAGGTGGATATTACTATAAACAGAATTGTTACAGATAGATAGATATAATAAATTAGGCTAAAATGAGCAGTATAACAATGTATTTAGGCATGATCTGATCTGCATTTTCTGTTTGCGGCCCTTTAAATATCCCTAAAGTCAAAAACAAAAAATTAGACATCCTTATCTTACTATGGCCCATGACTCTGGAACAGGTTTCCCGAGGACCTGAAGGCAACAAAGGGAGTAGATAGCAACTCAAGACCGGCTTTTAATCTGGCTTTTAAGTGAGCTTTATTCATCTATTTATCCATCTATGTACATACATTTTGGCCTGTTTTACTTCTTGCTGAATGTGGGTATTTACCAAGTTAGAGTTTTGAATATCCACTAACCAGAAGGTCGGTGGTTCGACCTGAAGTCTACATGTTGGAGTGTTCTTGAGCGAGATACTGAACTGTGTGAATGTTATCCCTCACTCCTAATGAGCAGCTCGCACCTCCATCAAACTGCCATCAGTGTATGTGTGTGTGTGTGTGTGTGTGTGTGTGTGTGTGTGTGTGTGTGTGTGTGTGTGTGTGTGTGTGTGAATGTTGGCTGGTGTTGTAAAACACCTTGACTAGGAAAGCGCTATATATATATTCAGCCCATTTATCATTGTGTCATCATTTTGAGTATAATCTAAAAAAAGAAGGTACAACATTAAAAGGTCATTGAGAGTGAGCTGCTTCAGGGTTCACTGTCTTTCATCACAGAGGCTCCCAATCTCATTTTTTCTGCATTCTTTTAAAAGGTGCACTATGCTGAGTGAATAAAAAAGCATGTAGCATGACTGCACGAGGTAAAGACGCAGTAGGATGGTTAATCTCCCCTCCCATAAGATGTACGAGAGCTGGGTGAGAGGAGAGTGATGCAGGAGCATGAGGCGTTACATAACAGCAGCATGGGGAGGGCTGAGCATTAACATAACACACACCGAAATTGGCTCATCTTCCATGAGTAAAATGGATGGACAAAAGCTTAGTGAGTACATCACAAAGGTCAGTCTCATCTAATTCCAAAGCTTACCGGTGGATTTTATCGATCACAGCGCCAGAAATGAGCAGCTGGGAAACCAATTAAACCTGAATGTCTCTGTCAGTTCCACTGAGGGACTCTGCTGATTAAACAAATGAGATTGGGTTGGCAGAGCCAGTCAAAGGTCTCGTTATCAGCACTCTGATGTAACAATGTTTAAATATGGGTGGTGATGGTGCAGATTGCCACTGCAGTGCATCAGCCAGCGTGTCCCTGAGCAAGACTCTCAACCCATACTCGCTCCAGAGGAGTGCAACCTCTGATTTATATAGCTTAAATAAAGCGTCAGCTACAATAATAATGTAATAATATCTACAGTATGTTCTTTCTAGTTGCAGAATTAATCTGATTTGTAACTCAGTGACGTAATGGAAGTGCCGCAAGATTACAGCAGCGCTGCCAGTTATTTAAGTCTAAAGATATTGATTCAAATGGCAGATTGTACACCTGTGTGAATGTCTGTTATTGCACTGGTCCCATGACAAAAAGACAGTATTTCTTAGATCACTGTTGTCCTAAAAATGTAAATGTTAGAGTACCCGGTGCAAGGTGTAGTAAAGTTATTTTGTACCTAGCTTCAGAAAGCAGCTGAGAAATAAATAAATAAATTAATTAATAGAATTGAAATCTATATAATAAATTATTTTACAAAAGAAGCAATAAAATAACAGTTTGTTATATAACCCTCATGTTGTCCTCGGGTCAAATTGACCCTTTTTCCTGTACCAATGATCCTTTTAACTACCCAAAATAACATGATTGATTCCACACAACGCTCTTTGGCAAGTACACATCTCTAATTTCATTAACTCTGGGGTGTCCTATTCAATTTTGCAGAATTAGTAAAAAAAAGTATTAGTATTAAATATAAATAGTATTGAGTAAAAGTTGACATATTCCAGTCTGTGATTATCCATCAACATCCATTCCTTTAATTTTAGTCTAAATAATTCCTAATTTCTGCTTTTCTAACTCAAACATTGGGTTTATTGACAATAAATTTCAAAAATAACTGTTAAACTAAAGTTAATAAGTTAGTGTTACGTAGTGTTAAAAACGTCAAAAAAAGTGACAAACATTCAAAAAAGCATCAAAAGTTTTTTTTTTTAAAGGGACAAAAATGTAGGAAAAAGTTAAAAAATATCGATAAAAAGCGTCAACAAAAGGGTTGATTTTTATCTGAATTTTCACTGAAAGCCAGGCTCTCTTTTTCAGCAACATCGTGATCACACCTGGAAGCTCACACCAAGACATCCACAGTCGGGTCTGTTTGTCACTGAGCGGTTGGTGGTGGTGATGGTGGGGGGGGGGGGGGGGGGGGACAATCGCTGCTTTTCCCTTTCCCCACCCAGATTTATCCTGATGGTCCGGGGGACTGAATCCACAGTCACTAGCTTGCTTCTCTAACCTTAAGGCCACCACTGCCCCATGTTGGGTTGCCTCCAGAACATCGTGATGTCTGAACCAGTAGCAGGACGTGTTCTGGCTCATGAGATTACAGCGCCACCCTAATCCGATTTGGGAGGTGCTCCACCTGTCTGTTAAAGTGCAACAGGGTGATTGGCACAGTTTCACATAGAAGAGAGATGTAACCGGAGCCTTTGTTGCTGAGGGAGATGCTCTCAGCCCTGCCTCCGCTTAGTATTCAGCACAAGCACCCAGACCAGGATTGATGTCAATTCAATTAAAATTCATAAAATGAAACTGCATTTCAAATAATAATCGCCCGGGACGTCTGGGATCTTTTATTTCTGGTAACTTCTTATTGAGAAAACATTTAATATCAGCTCCTGTGACATTCCACCCCCAGAGCTCAGTTTCTCGACTAAACGGGTTCTTCATAATAAATTGTGTATCGAGCATGTTTGGCATCTCAAAACGCACGCTAAATTGCAATTATCCATATAAGTTCTCAAATTCTGCAGCACGTCTTTTAACTGGAACCAAAAAGCGCGCTCATGTAACTCCAACTCTTGCTTCATTGCACTGGCTTCCTGTACGTTTTAGGATTGATTTTTAAGATTTATATTGTTTGTTTTTAAAGCTGTGAAGGGACTGGCCCCAACATATATCTCGGACCTCGTCCTAATTTATAGACCAGCGCGGTCACTGAGGTCAGAGAGCCAGCTCCGACTGCTGGTCCCCAAGACAAGACTTAAAACTTGGGGGGACAGGGCCTTTTCTGTGGTTGGACCTGAACTCTGGAACGCTCTGACCCCCCCCCCCCCCCCCCCCCCCCCCAACAGCCCCACCAGTTGAGTGTTTTAAGTCTCGTCTTAAGACACATTTTTATTATTTGGCTTTTAACGCCATGTGAGTTGTGTGGTCCTCTGATGTCTCTTATTGTTTTACTGTATTTTAGTATTTATTCATTTAATCTATTTTTAATTTTTTAAACCCGATGCTCTTATTTTGTTTTTACAATATTTTACAATAATTGTTTTGTATGTTTGAGTTTTCTGTGCAGCACTTTGGTAACTTTGTGTTTGTAAAATGTGCTATACAAATACAGTGGATTGGATTGGAAGAGTTGCTGCTTGGTAAAGTTTCCTCTACTATCTATAAAACATGTGTAATCACGGGTTAAACTGACTATAAACAGATGTAAATCATTTAACCATTGCTTTCTCTTTTTGCCAGTACAAGCACAGTAATATTCTCTAGATCTACAGTATAATATATGGTATATACGTAATATGTGGCATATATGGTAGAAACATTTAAGCAGCTTTACAGCCCCACATGGACTCTACCACCCCTCTCTTTTTAGGTGTCAAAGTCCAGTTTTCTGATCCTTCGTGCCTAAAGACGCCGTCCTTCTGTCTCTCCGCGTCCCCAGGTCGGCATAATCGACGACGACATCTTCGAAGAGGACGAGCACTTCTTCGTGCGCCTGCTGAATTTGCGCATCGGCGACGCGGAGGGGATGTTCGAGAGCGACGAAGTGGGCTCCGCCCCCAAGGCTCGCTTTGTCGAGCCCCTGGTAGCAATGGTGACCATCCTGGACGACGACCACGCCGGCATCTTCACGTTCAGCGAGAACACGGTGCGGGTGAGCGAGAGCGTGGGCACGATGGAGGTGACGGTGGTGCGCAATTCAGGGGCCCGTGGCACCGTCATCCTGCCGTACTACACCGAGTCCGGCACCGCCAAGGCCGGGGAGGACTACGAGGAGGCCAGAGGAGAGCTGGAGTTCACCAACGACCAGACTACGTGAGTCAAACTAATCTTTATGGGTTTTTTTAGACTTAGACGTCTCTTTATTAGTCCTGTTGGGATGACTCTGGCAAGGAAATTGAAAATTCCAGCAGCAGTTTTGGCTGGCTAGAAAAAGAAATAAAAATAGATGAAAAATAGACAAAAAAGACAGTATAAAGATAACAAAATAACAGTAATAATAATAATAATAACAATAAGAACATTCGTCAAATAAAGACAAAAAAGACCATAAATTATTATCAAAGTGTCAATGTTGATTCCAGTGTTAATGTAAGTCCAGGTGTGTGTGTGTGTGTGTATATATGTATGTTTGTATGCATCTATGTATATAGGTATGTATGCATGTATGTATATAGGTATGTATGTATGTGTGCATATAGGTATGTGTGTATATAGGTATGTATGTATGTATGTACGTGTGTATATATGTATGTATGTATGTATGTATGAATGACTGTATGAGTGAATGTCTGTATGTATGTGTGTATGTATGTAAGTATATATGTATGTATGTATGTATGTATGTATGTATGTATGTATGTATATAGGTATGTATGTATGTATGCATGTATGTATGTATGTATATAGGTATGTATGTATGTATGCATGTATGTATGTATGTATGTATATAGGTATATATGTATGTATGCATGTATGTATGTATGTATATAGGTATGTATGTCTGTATGTGTGTGTGTATGTATGTATGTACGTATGTATGTATGCATGTAAGTATATATGTTTGTATGTCTGTATGTATGTATGTATGAATGACTCTATGAGTGAATGTCTGTATATAGGTATGTATGTATGTATGTATGTACGTATGTATGTATGCATGTAAGTATATATGTTTGTATGTCTGTATGTATGTATGTATGTATGTATGAATGACTGTATGAGTGTGTGTATGTATGAATTGTCCTCTCTGCCCTATTTCCTCCCCCCTGAGTGAGGAGTTGTAGAGTCTGATGGCATGAGGGACAAAGGAGTCCTTGAGTCTGTTGGTCCGGCACTTGGGGAGGAGCACCCTTCCACTTAACCGGCTCCTCTGGGTGCTGATGACGGTGTGCAGGGGGGGGGGGCTGGCATTGTCAGTAATGTCCAGCAGTTTGTCCTGTGTTTTACACTTCATGTGTCCAAGATATGTTTTTTACAGTCTTAAACATTTGCAACCAGGAGAAGTCTGCACAACCTCCATTTTCTGTTGCCAGTCACAAAGCCAACTGTATGGAGACATACACTGCCTTGCTCAAAAGTGTGTTGACAGTCTTTGATCTCAAGTTGAACAGACCAGTAAACCACTCCAGAAAGATCAGAAACTTAACTGGCCCCTGAGCTTCTTGTCCCTGGAGAGAGGGGTAAAATTCAGAGTAAAAACTAGAGAATTTGGGAGATTAAAGTCGTAAATTTCCAGTAAAAGAACTCTGGTATTCTCTGACATTAAAGTGCTAAAATTGAATTACTTCTCTGCAATTTTCACACTTTGCAAATTCATCCAGTGGGTCTGATTGGACCCTTTGGCGGGCCGGTTCTTGTCCATGGGCCGTATGTTTGACACCCCTGGTCTACATAGTCTGTTTGCTAACACATAAGGCATAACAACCTTATAAAGCGATAATAAGTTAGTCGAATGGAGTTCTTCCGCCTCTCGATGCACTGGTTTGGTTTGGTTATGTTGCGTTAGTTTATCTGTCTTCTCTGTCTGCACTTTACACTCACAGACACACACACACACACACACACACACATCCATTACTCAGTCCAAACTTTTGGCATGTACTGTATAAAATGTTGAGCCACTGTTGCGTTTCTTTGGTTTTTATGTTCGTGCAGCACATGTGAGTAACTCGATTGGACTGTTATTGATTCCAGCAGCTCTCGGCTGATGTGAACTGGCAGGTTCATTGACTGACAGGGACCTGGATTAGGTGAGGTAGGCCCGGGGATGAGTGATGGTTGAGGGGATGGATCTCTAGTGTGACAATGGAAAACCACCTGGGCTCGGTGTCACCCTCAAAACCAAAAAACTGGAACATATCTACTGCAGGATTGACGTCTGTTTTACCTATTCATCTGCAGCCCGCGGCTTCCCCTTTCTGCCTCCTCTGCCCCTTACTGCTTGATCACTGATGCATTTACAAGCCCACGGATCCGACTTTGACTGTGGAAATCGCTGTGACTGCACTTTTCCACAGTTCTTCATGCTTCTGTAGCCACATACATTTGCCTCTCTGTGTCTCGGGACGCTGCTGCCTCTGCTCAGAGTTCAGTCAGCTCTATGAGGAGAGCAGTCTCGGCTCCTCTTGGCCACGGCTTGTCATTTGGAGTGATACCAGGGACCTCTGCTGGGAACTGTTGGCTCACATCTGTCTCCATCGTGTTGTTTGTGGGGTGTTTTTCTTACTGCATCTTGTTTTGATTGGCTTCTGCATTTATCTTGACCAGGATGCTGGGCTTTCCTATTTTCAATTCAATTTAATTTATAGTGTTAAATCATAACAGAAGTTATCTCGGGACACTTTACCGATCTAGACCACACTCTATAGTTTACAGAGACTCAACTATTGCTACTTTCGTACGACTCAAACACAGTTTAGTGTATTGTATAGACTCTATACAATACGTAGAGGGTCAAAGATATGGAACAGTCTTCCCACTTCCCTCACTGAGCTTTCTAAAGAACAGTTTAAATTGAGAGTCAAACTGTTGCTCCTAAGTTGTCTGAATTTTCCATTTGGTTTTGTGCTCAAAATGTAATTTTAAGTTGTTTTATACAAAGAAATGTTTATACATGTATACAAGAAGTGTTTTTGTTTTGTTTTTGTTTTTTAGTTTTTTACATAATAACATATAAATTGTTTTTAAATTGTTAAATGTTATTGTTTCTATGGCGTTTGCCACTTATTAAGCCCCTTGGAGGGGTTTTCGGCAATCGTCCAGCACATCTTTTTTTGTGTTATATATACTACTGTCTTAATGTTTTTGTAATGCAAATAAAATAAATCAAATCAAAACTATTCCCCCCAATGAGCAAGCATTGGT
The DNA here is from genome assembly GCF_013103735.1 of Etheostoma cragini. NCBI lineage: Eukaryota > Metazoa > Chordata > Actinopteri > Perciformes > Percidae > Etheostoma > Etheostoma cragini. The sequence goes on from NC_048409.1 coordinate 28,070,125, forward strand.
GGCGAGGAACAACTTCCCTCTAACAGTCCAAACCTCGGACCCTGACTCTTGGTGGGCGGCCATCTGTCGCTGCCAGTTGGGACACAGAGACACAGATATCCAGAAATATGATAATTATATATTATATTATAGCGGTATGTATGATTGAATGATATGATTAACAGTGATAATAAAGTATAGTAACAATAAAAATAGTAGAATCAAATCAAATATCACGATATTTTTGACCAAATACATCGATATCAATACCACGATATTGTAGTGTTGACACTTGGTGCTTTCACAAAATATTTACATAATGTGATTTTTGATAAATAATCATCAGTTTTGAGGATTTTAAGACTAAATGGTCAAAGGCAAATAAGTGGGTTAAGACAAATAGTAGAACAGTTACAACAGTCTGGTAAGATCAGGAAATGGCATCAGGTTAATGTAATGCAGCCTTTAAAACCAGAAAAAGACAACATTCATGTCATATTACGATATAACGAGATCCAAAATGTATCTCCAGTTGCATATCACCCATATTGATATAATATTGATATGTTGCCCAGCTCTAGTCCAGTCTGTAAAGTACCAACCTGTTAATAGCCAGCAGTTTGATCTAGAGCTAAAAGTCTGTAATGGGAAAATTACATAGACAATGATTTTCTTCCAATAATTGTTCATTTATTAAGACATTTTTCATTATAGGTAAATCCTTCGAATACAAGTTTGTTGTGGAAGTTTCTGTACAGCGAGGGAGGAATTTGAGTGGCAGAAGAGACCTTGTTGAAACAAAATAAAGACAGAAGGCTGCAAAACTGGATTAAAAGTTTAAGGTATTCGGTGGAAGGGTTTAATTATTTTCTCTTGAGAGAGAGCAATCAAAATCACAAGAACAGCGTTCACAATGAACAGAGTTTACAAAGTGACCCACAGTTCTGTGCCTGGCGTAACATGTGGCAGTTCCTTATCTTCCCGTTTGCCCCAGCAGAAACCAGGCCATGTTTGGAAAATACTCTAATATTAAACAAAACACTTCATCTTCTTCCTCAGACTTCTGGGAGCCACAGCTGTCCCCCTGCATCCGTCTAGTGCGTCAAAAAATGACTGTAGCTGTCATTCAATCTTAGAAGTCAGAGATTCATCTCGTCTATAGATTGGTTCAGACTTTAACCAACAGATCGGGCGAACTGACCCCTGCATATCTCTTGAGGCGCCTGTTTTTTGTTACCAGTTAACCCCCAACATCTTCTTATTTTTCCCCAAAGAGGCGGTGCAGCCTGGGTGATTGACGCTAGATGACGCGATGCCGGGCCGGTCTGTTGGCTTTGACGCTTTGAGGAATTTGTCAATGAAATAGACTTTATTTTCATGTTTTTGGTGTCAGTACAATTTTTAACTTTCAGCGTGGTCCTTATTACTGTCACTCTGCTGTCAATCAGTTTTATGATCCTTCTTTCTGCTCATCCTCTCCTCATTTAATCATCTCCCTCCACTATCAACACAGTTTCTGCGACACATTGCTCTCCCATCACGGTGACAGATTGACTACATCTCTCCATCTCTCTCTTTTTTCACCTTCTTTCACTTTCTGTCCATCAGTACCTTCTTTGAGGATTTTCAGTTTTCCCTTGCTGTGGGTCTTCTCTCCCTCTGTTTCCACTTGTTTCTTTCTCTCTACCCTTACATCGCTCCGTCCGTCTCCCTCCCTTCTTTACCTCCCTTTTTACCATTCCTCGTCTATTATAACCATCTTCTCCATATTTCATTTTCTCACTTTTTCCCCCTCATACTTCTTTTCTTTCTTCCTCTGCTTCCACCTTTATCTGAATTGTTGAGGCTCTCTGCGTCTTGCTGCCTTCTGCTGTGATTTACACAGCAGCCGGTCCTGATCAGACGACAGCAGGGAGACTAATCGGATTCACAGATGCGTCCATACATACAGTAGGCTACATATGTTTGTTATAACACAAAATAGTAATAAAACACTTTGGTTTCTGTGTGTGTGTGTGTGTGTGTGTGTGTGTGTGTGTGTGTGTGTGCGTGCAGTCAGACTTTCCAGGTGAGGATAATTGATGATGAGGAATATGAAAAACATGAAAACTTCTTCATCGTGTTGGAGGAGCCACGCTGGCTTAAGAGAGGAATCTCAGGTATGTATTTATACTGTGTTTTTTGGTAGATTTATTTCACTTTCCAGACCAACTTGATGAATTACAAACAAACCAAGAAGTCCTCTGCACACCGACATGCAGATCATTACGTTTTTTCCACATTATTAAGACTCTAAGTGTTTCATCAGTAGTTCATATATCACAGGAAGACAGACGCTCTCCTCTTTATATCCATGTACAGATGTCCGCTCGGTGTTGAAAACCTACCGGCATGAAAGTCTATTTAAAATTGCAAATGTGTTCATGTTCTGGTTTCACAATTAGCTCATGAAGAAATAATTAGTAAAACAATTAATTATTCGACCAGACTGCAACTATTGGGTTAGGTGCAGTGGGTATGAAAACATGTCTATGGTGCGGGAGACCTGGGTTCAAGTCCCACCGCGATACATCGACCAATGTGTCCCTGAACAAGACACTTAACCCATAAATGCTCCAAAGGCATGGAACCTCTGATGAATACAGCAACTGTAAGTCGCTTTGGATGAAAGCGTCTGCTAAATGAGAAGTAATGTAATGTAATTTCATTAGTAATTCAATTCCATTTTATTGATATAGCACCAAATCACAACAACAGTTATCTCATTGCGCTTTTCGTAAAAGAGCAGGTCTAGACCGGACTCTGGGATGTTATTTATCTCCCAGGTCTTTCCTTAAATGATAATAAATGAATGAATTAACTTAATTATTTAAGACATAAAAACAATAAGAATGGGACGAGAAAAATAGTGCCCATGGTGTATGAATATTGTAATATTATTGCACGATGATGTACTTGAGTGTCCTGATGGTCCATGGAAATAAAGTTAAATACTACAGTGAGGGGGTGTTCACGAGGATTCTGGGAGTTTTTGTTGTGCACTTTGATCTGACCGTGTCAAGTTGAGTTTGATGTATTATTAGATGTTGCTGTCAGGCTGAATGTGTGAGTAATACCTCCCTCCCTGCTCTTTTCACAGCTCTGCTGCTCAACCAAGGTAAGACCATCTGATTATTCCTTCCTTTTCAAGCTGAAGATCGTTCCACTTCCGATATTGCTTTGTTGCCCCCAGAAAATCCAATGGATTTCATTCATTTGTGCTGGATATCCGTTGCCTTGGGCTTCCTTTGTGTTGGCATTTTAAACTCAGGTGGATTTCTGAGGACTCTGGTTACCTGGTCCTCAGATCTCTGCAGGGTAAATCCAGACAGCTAGCTAGACTATCTGTCCAATCTGAGGTTTCTGTGCCTGAACGTACACGTGTTCCACCAAAACAAGTTCCTTCTGAGCCTATTTTGCAGCGGCTTTTCTCCGGTGCTTAGCGCCGTCCAAGACGATTGTTATTGGTTTAAAGAAATCCCAATAAACCCGAGCACGTTTTTATCCCATCCATGCATGCTGTGTGGACTAGCCAGACCCTCCTTCAGCACGCTTTGGAGGAGGGTCTGGCAAAGCGAGACTAGGCAGCAACTAAAGATTTATTTTTTTATCAATTCATCTGCAGATTGTTTTCTCGATTTGTCAATTCATTGTGTGTTTTATAGAGTTTATAGAGTTGTTTTTAAGTCAAAGATGTCCTGTTTTATCCCACCAGCAGTCATTACTCAACATTATGAGACATGGAAAAGCAAAAGCAAAAAATTCTCATAACTGAGAAGCAGAAACATGGAAATGTTTGGTATTTTTTGCTGATTTCAGAGGAAGCTAAATTTGAATCTAAAAAAATAAATCTCAGCACAGAACAGCTGAACAGGTCGGAAATAAACGCTCACAAATGAGTCGGCGCTCCCCAGTCTGGAGTCTGTTTGTGTGCTGTTGCAGATGGATCATCGGCCTTTCTCAGACCCCCAAATGCAGAAGCTTATAAGCCTGCCGTGGCTCTATTTTATCATTTATATCTTACTTCACTTAAGTATTTTGCTTTTTATGACAAAAAAACTTAATTTGGAGCCGTTTGTGGGACGCAAAATAAAAGTATAACTCTAAAACTTGAGGTCTGATTTGGTTACGAGGAAATTGTTTTGATTTCATACAAATGGAAGAGAGCAGCAGAAAGAATGAAGTAAGTCTGGGATGTGTTTTATTGATTTTTGGAAGGAGAAGAGCGCCTCCTCCATGCTCACTAACAACCCATTGATTTAAGTTTAAATTAGTTTTGAGCCGGACGTCGTCTGAGCTCGTGACAAATCAAAATAGACTAATGAAAAACACAATTTTCTCCAAGCAGCAGCATCTGAATCCAAAGAAGACGAGATTTGCCAATAATAATCCTTTTTGGTGCCTAGTAAAGCAGATTTATTTCTTCATTTCCCCAGTGTGCGCAAGTACCTGACATCATGTGCTTTGTCTGATGAGGTACTTTATATATTTATACTCGATATAGAACTTTCCGAAATTTTAAATGCCTCTTGGAGCACAAAGCAACAGAGTAGCTTTAACCTCAAATGACTGACTATTAGATGCAGCCGAAGCCAAATTCAGAGGCTAAAGGATCCATTTAAAGTGCACCGATGGCGGGAGGCCGCGCAGATCAATGTCCTGAAGGTGATTTGTTGTTGTCCCCGGGGGCAGGCGGTCTTTATAGAGTCTTCTGGTGTAGACTGGACGCTGTTGCTGCTGATGTTTGAGCGCGTGCATGCTAGTGTGTCCATTAACGCGTGTCTGTGTTTATGACAGCTTGAAATAGTGTCAAGGATGGAGGCAAAGTTGCCATATGCTGCATTACTACTACAGTCTTTTCATTATTAAACACAGGGCGCCTTTGAAGAGAGAGAGGAGAGCTATAATCTCCGCCTGCTCTTCACACACACGCGCGCACACGCACACACACAAACACACACACACACACACACACACACACACACACACACACATACACACACACACAAACTCCGTCTCCATACCTCCTGGTCTGTTTATTTCTATCACTCCTGAGCGGTAGGGACGCATGTGAAAAAGCCTCTTACACAGAGAGTCTTTCTAAAAGAAGTGTTTCTAAAGCTCGTCGTGGATCACCAGACTCTAACAACCTCTCTTTGGTGAAGAGAAGAGACTTGGATCTCTGATTGGCTCACTTTCTCAGTTATTTCTGTGTGTTGAACTCTTCTGTTGCTACCTCAATAACACAGACCTCATGTCAGCATTAATCCCCTCTTCTTGCAAACTGTTAGCTCCCCATCTCTCGCTCAAATACTGCATGGTAGCACAAGAAGAAGCAGAGACTCACAAATGGATTGATATTATCAAGAGGCACAAGGTTAAGCTTTGTGTAAAGGGATAGTCGCTTCATCTCCTCTGTCTTTGTATCATTCAAAACAGCTGAACATGCACATGTCTAGCACGGAAAGTGTTGCACCAGCTGAATTTCCCCTCTGGGTATGAATAAAGGATATCTGATCTTATATTATGCAGAGAGTACTAGAAGCCTTGGCATGCAACGTTCAGGTCTAAGATCCGAGCTGGATTGAGATTACATCATGTGTACCTTGGAAAACCCACAATATACATTTTCCACGGGACCAGTCGTCCATGATGTTTAAATCATTTATTACGCAAAAAAGACTCTCTCCGCTTCCTGCTTTACACACCATAGGATGTGCTCCACTCAGCTTTATATCATTGCATACTGGATATATTTGGGATTGTGCAGTTTCCACAGACTTAGCCCAAGATTTTACTGGACCCGTCTCAGACGGACCGGGGCGCCTTCGTCTAAACAGAATATTTTCTTTTTGATTCCTGACTTCAGCTAAGCAGCAAACCCATCAAAAGTTGGTGTTTATCTCTGTAGATCCAGGCTGTTGTTTTTTTGCTTACACACACACACACACACACACACACACACAGATATCCATCTGTCATCCTCTCATGTCCCTCTCCCACGCTGTGTGAGAACACCATAGACGCACACTCGGATATATATTCAGACGTGTTGATGCAGTGGAGCTCGAAATAAAATGCTGACTCACAATCTATTATTGATAGCGGGAGAACTTGGAAATATCTGTGACATGCACTTTAGTTTCAATGCACGCTCACCATTGGTGTCCTTCTCGTTTCCTTCCCATCTCATCCCCTTCCCACAGAGGGCGCGGAGGGGCAGATGAGTGCCGAGGAGGAAGAGGCTCGCAAGATAGCCGAGATGGGGAAGCCGATCCTGGGAGAGCACAGCCGCCTGGAGGTGGTCATCGAGGAGTCCTACGAATTCAAGGTGCACCATTCATGTATTAGTTTTCCTCTGGAAGATCAGCACCCTCTCTGTGTTTTGTGCTGTGAAAAGATGCTCGTTTATTATGATTTTATTAGTCTTTGCTTTGTTTTTGTTCTTAAGTCTTTAAGATAAATGTGTGCATGGCCTTATCGCAGCTGTAGACTTGAAGTAAAATGGTGGCTGTGAGATCCAAACAATTCAAATAACTCCAGAGTGCTTAAAAGTCTAAAAGTCAAAGCATTTATTGAAAGAAAATGTATCTAATTACTTCTGAACTTCATAACTGGAAAGATCTCATGCTTTAAACTACATTTGTCTTTGACTTTACAAAATGTTCACTCTTGACTGCCTCACACAATGGGAGGCACCAACGTGCACATATATAGGGTTAGCAGCACACGCCTTCATATGGCTCTATGCCCTTTTAATGTCTTTGGCTCTAAAAGCAGCTTTAAAGTGTATAACTCAACTCATTTTATTGTATTTAAAAATAATAATAAAAATGGCAAAAAAGCCTGCTTTAAGCTGCAGTACAACAGCAGAGAAGCAGAGTTAAACATTTACTGTGTGTACTGTGTGTATACTGTATATATAGTATTTCATTTTAATCTAAATGCAAAAACCAGAGCAGGAATGTTCACACTTGTGGTCCTGCACTGTAGACGGTGTTTGGGGCACACATTGTGGTCAAAAAGGCTTTTCTGGACTTGTTATATAATACACCTTTACACTCTCTTTCGCACTAGTGAACCCGGGTCTAAACCCCCTCAGCGAGCAGGTCAGATAGGCCGCCTGCCTTTCAGGCTTCCACCTCGATCCCCTGTGCACAGAGAGCAGAATCCGAGGAAGCGGACCACAAGCAATCCAAATATTTGAAATGTGCATTGAGCTCAGGCGTATTTTAAGCAAATGAAAGCAGCCACCACTGCTGCAAATACCCACTCCCAGCCACTCTAGGCAATGACATTGGTGTAATTTACTGGCATAGCCATAAGTCTTAATTCACAAAGGTCCAACACACAGAAGAATTTTTATATTGCCAATCCATTTATCGCCCTTAAGAAAATTACAACAATGTGAATCCTAATTAAGGAAAAAGCTCCCTCATGTGCGGTTTAACTTTTTATGAAGTAAATCGAATAGTGTTTTACCTGAAGCGCTGAGGGAAGCGTTGTATTCTTTTAATACGCACAGAATAAATCAGTTAAATTTACTATAACTCCCTTTGTCATCAGCACTCATTTTCTTTAATTGAATCAGTGGGTGTTTCAAAAGCCCCAAAATCATGAAATACCCTCAAACATGCAGTAATAACAGCAGTGTGTTGTGTGTCTGTTGTCACAATAAGCTGTGGAAACTGGCTGCTGGCTTCAGCAGGTTAAAGTTACATTAAATATGGTTGTGCATCTACATGTCTAAGGAAACCTCGGTCCGTATAAGCCCTCTTGTCCTCGTTTACACTTTCCCTAAATAACTGAGCAAAGAAATCAAACATCCGCCTCACTTTGAGACAATTCAAAGCCAGAACTAACAGAAGTAGAAAGAGTACAAAATGAGAACTCAACAAACAACAATCAACAAAAGAGATGCGAGCCCGTTGTTCCATCATCACTCAACACACACTCCATTAAAAATCAATGTCTCTCATATGATTACGAAGTCCCCCTTGACCCCCCTGTGGATGTTTATAATTAGCCTTGTCTCTTATGATTTGCGGGTAGTGAGAACCAACTGGGGGAATAATGCAATTCAGTATAACTGGCATTTAGTACACAGGAGATCAACGGGAGGGGACCGGGGGTCTCTGTCTGCTAGGTGGGTTTTATCGTCTGCTTATTTTCATATTTGGCAGTTAAACTCACTGAAATTTCTTTCCCTTAAAAAGGAAACTCACAGCAAAACAACTTTTTTTACTTAGTTGTTTCAGTGTGTGTCGACACACTCAGCATATCTGTTCATATTGTGCATACACATATAGATTTTTCTTACTGCTGTTTTGACTTTAAAGCAATTTAAAGGTTCAGTTTGCCCAGTTTGCTCCAGTAGATGTGGAGTTTGATTTGGTCGAGTGGGAAATGATGTCCTCTACAAATAAAGTGGAAAAACAGCCCGATGGATCGAGGTGGAACACATGGAGAGGACAATGTCTTCGCTTTTGTCTCGGGTTATTTTACCCTTTGAGTTTCTAGTTAATACAAATTAAACAAACAACATATAACGGGTTGATAATTTAGCTTTAGAGGTGCGACAGAGCCAGGCTAGCTATTTCTTTATGCTAAGCTAAGCTAACTGGCTGCAGGCAGTAGCTTCAATTTGATCGTACAGATAAGGCAGTGGTATCGATCCTCATTTTAGTCTCTGCCAGAAACTAACTCGAGCCAGCAGTGGCTGATATATCTCAACTCTCCCCCCCCCCCCTTTCTTCATAATGCAATCCGATAACTTTTGGGGTAAACTGCTAAACATTCTCTGAAAACTTTGTATTTCTCAAGTCTTTAAAGAGCTCCCTTCAGAGCCACATAAGATCGTAGCGCTCCTCATGTGTAAAACATGGGGAGGGGGGGTGGCTTTAAACCATCCATCCATCCATCGTCATCCGCTTATCCGGTATTGTGTCGGGGGGGCAGCAGCTCCAGCAGGGAACCCCAAACTTCCCTTCCCCGAGCCACATCACACGGCTTTAAATCATGATGTCTAAATTGGAATTTTGAATTCATCTTTAAATTTCAACCTCAGATTTTCTGGAAGTTTCTTATTTCAAACTCAAATTAAAAAAGAAAGAAAGATTGAAGTCCTTGGATCTCGTGCAGCTAGCAGCCTCCGCCTCACCTCAGGGACCCCGGCACCTGTCTGTACTTGGGTGCTAATGAAGTGTGTTTTGGGCTTTTGATTGGCAGAGCACCGTTGACAAGCTAATTAAGAAGACCAACTTGGCTCTGGTGATCGGCACACACTCCTGGAGGGAGCAGTTTGTGGAGGCGGTCACTGTCAGCGCAGGTGAGCTGTGTGTGTGTGTGTGTGTGTGTGTGTGTGTGTGTGTGTCTACATGTGTGCGCACACATTGGTGTCACAAGGGGAGGCTGACACAATTATACTACACAGCAGGCCAGGTGTGATTCAGCATCCATTGTCATCATTCTGTATAATGTGCTTTAAGCTCTCTAATTACTGTTTATCTAAATCTATCTATCTATCTATCTATCTATCTATCTATCTATCTATCTATCTATCTATCCATCTATCTATCTATCTATTAGAGGTCTTGGCCTTGTTGTCTTGACTGTTATGCTGTGGCCCTGACAGCTCAACACGCTGCAAATACACAAACAAATACAGATGTATATGTTAGCTGGTTGTAGCTACTGTCAGAGATGTCACCCCCAAAACAACAAAGTAAAGCAAAGTGTTTGTAGTAAACATAGAAAATACAACATTGAATCATGTATCATGTATCTATTTACATTGTGTATCTATTTACTTTTGAACATACAGTGGATTACTAACAAATAACAACCACAGGTTATGTCAATAAAACTGTTTAACAGCCGATGTTAGGATGAAGGATTTCAACCTTCAACCTGCCTTTGAGTTTGTGTATTGGGATCTGATTATGTCACAACATTGCGACATATTGATGAGTTTAAAACCCAGAACGAAGAGCTCAGTGTTATATTTCAACCATAAGTCATCAGGAGGGAGTCGGATTTGTAATTAAAGGCCATCATCTGGTGGAAGGACCAGTTTACCGCGTTTGTATTTTAATACTAAAGTTTCAGTCTGTTACAAGCCGTCAGTGTGTACTGTGAAGTAGAGTTTATTTACATCTTTTACATTTTTTTTTTAAAGATGTTCCGACTCTTACCTTCTCTGCGATGTCTTCTAACGTTCCTCCGGTTGATCTCCCTCCAGGCGACGGCGACGACGACGAGGAGGGTCGTGAAGAGCGCCCGCCATCTTGTTACGACTACTTCATGCACTTCGTCACCGTCTTCTGGAAGGTTCTGTTCGCCTGCGTCCCGCCCACGGAGTACTGGAACGGCTGGGCCTGCTTCCTAGTCTCCATCTCCGTCATCGGCCTCCTCACCGCGTTCATCGGGGATCTGGCGTCACATTTCGGCTGCACCGTTGGGCTCCGGGACACCGTCACCGCTGTGGTGTTCGTGGCATTGGGAACTTCTATTCCAGGTGAGTGAAGATCCTCTTTCACTGTGAGACGACCCACAACAGACTACTGGACAGAAGCACAGAATGACTCTATCCTTCCAAGTGGAATTTAAAAAAATACATTACAACCAATGTACCACATTCACTTGCAATTCTTGCAGTCATTCATATACATGATTTTTTTTTTTATGACAGAAAAAACCTGTGAAGGACAAGAACAACACTGTCCCTGGCCTACTGACCTGTTGGTCAAGAAATAGACACTAATTTTAATGAAATTTACACTTTTTTGACATGAGGTAGACGTTTCTCTGTCGGAATAACACAAAGCCTCCCCCTGCCCTATAGATAGACAGATAGATAGATAGATAGATAGATAGATAGATACTTATTGATCCCAAAAAATGGGAAATTACAGTGTTACAGCGGCACATAGGAAAAAATATACATACAAACAATATACATGAAATTGCCCTGTAAGCCAACTGATCTACGTGGACGCTCATGTGCCAGAGTATCACTTATCAACCAGTTTTTTGAAAGCCTTTCATTGCTACGAAGATGAGAACAACTGTGGTTATTTTGTGTCTCTTTGTGGTTATTTTGTGTCTCTTTGAAGTCATATGATTGACTTTCCCAAACAGACCACAGGGCATAGACCCAGGGACCCGAATTATCTGGGGGCCTCTAGACCTGGTGCATGTAGGTCTGTAATATAGGTTCAATAACTCCAGTTAGGGTTTCCATGACGTAATTTTGTCATCTGCCCTGAGATGTCTGTAAAGCGTTGGTACTCAACCCAAAATATATCGGCGTTTATCGGTGTTGCTTCTTCTTTTTGTGTGCTCCACCTCTTTCTCTCTCATTCCAGACACCTTTGCCAGCAAAGTGGCCGCCATGCAGGACCAGCACGCGGATGCATCCATTGGTAACGTCACCGGTAGCAACGCTGTCAACGTGTTCCTTGGGATCGGCGTGGCGTGGTCGGTGGCGTCCATCTACTGGAAAATCAAAGGAAAGGAGTTCGAGGTGGACCCGGGGTCGCTGGCCTTCTCCGTCACACTCTTCACCATCTTCGCTTTTGTCTGCATGGGGGTGCTGATGTTCAGACGCCGGCCCTCCATCGGCGGAGAGCTCGGCGGCCCAAAGGGGGCTCGCGTCATCACCAGCCTGCTGTTCCTGGGTCTGTGGTTCCTCTACATCCTCTTCTCCAGCCTGGAGGCTTACTGCCACATCAGCGGCTTTTAAACAGGAGATGGAGAAAGTTCTGGAAGAGTATTCCACTTCAACACACACACATACTTTAACACCAAGTCCATACGGTTCACAGTTCGACATGAAACAAGTGCAAGATTCATCTGGCTTACTGCGGCCTGGATGGGTCCTGGTCTTTGATGCAAGGACACTTAAACACTAAAGATAAACACACACACACACTCTATGTACGCATGTGTAAACAGATCATAACAAACACGCGCACACATTTACAGGCATGATGAAGGGCAAGAAGAAGTGTTTGTGAGGGGCGAGAGACGTGTGAATGCAAGAGGTCACTGCAGCAGAGAGAAGATGGAGAGAGAGAGAGAGTGATTGTGAAGTTGAGATTGAAGAGGTATAAAAGAAAGTCAGGTGAGCCTCTGGAGTCTTATGTCATTGTAAAGCCAGATGGGTTTAGGGTGGATCCGAGGAGTTGTCCTCTGGGATCAGACCACTAATAGAGAAGAGGAACAGAATCCTGTGCACACCAGACTTAACGTATCTATCAGAGTTTCATTGAAGAAACAACAAAACCTGTTTCCTACCACAAAACCTTCTCCTTTGTACTACTGTCTTTACTGGTACAGCTACACTGAAGGGGTGGAACGAGGGAAAAAAAGGAGTGAAATGTTTACAATAACAACATCATTACGTTTGTTTACTACAGGAGGTTCTTATGAAGTGGTGATGCTTGTCTAATACACTGTATAGATGAAGTCTGTTCTCCAGACTAGTGAACTGCACACATATAGAGTGTAGTGTTTTCAGCCTACCACTGACAGTTAGAGTGGAAATACGTAGCTGCCATGCTGTATAGACAGTCAAATTACATAAAAAAAATAAAAAAGTCAGGTCTGCTTCCATGTTTTTACAAAATCCATGCGCAGACTGGAACGCTGCCTACAGATCACAAACATAGTGAAGAGACAGTTCAAAAAGTGATGATGATTTTTGGGAACAAGCTATTAGAGTGTCTTAGCTGACCAAACAAATGAATGATAAACTGGTGGAATAAAGGTTTATGAGAAGCCATACATCCCTAGGACCCTGCGTTCCCCTCAGATGTCTTTTTACCAGAAGGTTTCCATGGTTTCCCCTCTCTGAGAGTATATCAACCTGACAGATCTTTTTTTGCATGCATAGCCAAATATTGAACATCTTCACACATTAAGTCCCAAATGTACTTTGTGAAATGGAATAGTCAGAATCCCCATGTAAATTACAACCCTGCGTTTGTGGAAATAGGTGAGGTGTTTGATCTGAGAGGAACAAAAAAGGACATTATCCTCCTCAGAAGGACCAAATATGTTTACACACACACACACACACACACACACACTCACAGTCACAAACACATTTGCTGTGTGGAGTGTAATCAAAACACATGTGAATCTTTTGATCAAAGCTTTTTTCTCCATCCAGATGGACTGAGATCTGAGACACTGAACTGCCGTCAGTCATCACTGTGGCATTGTGGGTACCAACAGAGTAATCCATCACTGTGGCATTGTGGGTACCAACAGAGTAATCCATTACTGTGGCATTGTGGGTACCAACAGAGTAATCCATTACTGTGGCCTCTTGAGCCAGTAAATTCCAATTAAGTAATTTAAAAACTGAAAAAAAAAACGGATTCCCATCATCATCGTTCAGTCTACAGCATGTTGATGAGGACACGAGATCCCAATCCAAACTTTAATTAGGATGCAGGGTGCTAGTCTGTGTTACACTCATGCGTCACTATGGCACCTATACAATGCCTTAAGGAAAACTCTCAAGTAAAAATCTAGTATTCAAGCTTTGGGTTGCACAAAGCTGCACTTTATTTAATGTAACTAAACCATGCTGTGTTTTTTTTTTTTCCTTTAGTCGACAAACTGTTAGTGTGCATGAGTCCTTGGAGTAAAATTATGAAGTGTCTAGAGTTTCTATATCAGGTTTCTTGTCCTGTGGAAAGGGATTCTTGTAATTCATCCCTGCCCATCCATCTGTGCTTATAGCACAATACGAGACATTTTAACTAAGGTCTATCATCTAATGTTCTTCAGAGTTCGTTTACAGTTTGTAGATCAACAGCTGACAGTGGTTTGCTTTGCAGACAGCTGATAGTCAGCCTCATCAGAGGTTTAAATTAAAAGACAAGTTCAAGAGTCATAGTGCCATAGCTCAGGCTATTTTCAGTGGAAAACACTGCCGTTCAAGGCATGTCTGTGTTGCTTAGTGTTGCATGGCAGAGTTGAAACATACAGTTTAAATGTTCACATGCTACTTTAACTACGGGCTGCTTAATAGACAGAAAAAATCAACCAGATGCACAAATAAAAGCAGTACGAAGCAGTGTAAACTGCTGTGGACATTTCAGGATTATTATTTTTAAAGGTCCCATGGCATAACAATTTCACTTTATGAGGTTTTTAGGAAGGGAAAGAGACTTCAGATACAGTATTAGGGGATCACTAAGGTCTATATAAAAGAGACTTCAGATACAGTATTAGGGGATCACTAAGGTCTATATAAAAGAGACTTCAGATACAGTATTAGGGGACCACTAAGGTCTAAAAAAAGCATCCAAAAACCACTATGTCATAGGACCTTTAACATTGAGATACATAAAGCTTAGAAGTCAGTGCATGAAAAAATGTCCTAGCGAATGTAGCGAGCAGTGTGCAACACGATAATAAAGATAATAAAGTAGTTAACCGTTAGCTTAGACCAGAAGCTTCAAGAGTCCAGTTTTCCTTTTCACATCCCAGTCAGTGTTAGAATTACTGTGATATCCACTTCCTAATTTAGTCACATTAAATACGTTGCACTTTGTGCTGCAGGTGCATAACAAACATTTCACCCACAAATGATAAGTGCTATACAAATGGAATTTGTTATTACCGTTATTACACGCGATAATATCAATGACAATTGATTCCTTCACCACTGACTAATTCTACTTTGTAAACTTTCTAAAATTTTGTATCTTTTCCTTGCAGATATAGCCAAGGTAGATTTTTTTTGTACTTCTAATCAAGGTTCAGAATATTATCATTATATACAATTGGTAGTGTAGATTAGCTTGTTAGTGGATTTAGATTTAGATTTATTTCCCACAGTGAAATAACTCCCCTTTGAACCGCTCCAAACACTGTAGTGTATCATAACCAAACACTATCCCGTCTGATTTACCTAAGAATGTCTGTGTTAATGTAACTTATTGTATAAAATTGTTTATTTAGATATTTATTTATTTACAAGAAGAATATTTATATATAGAAAAGCTGTGCCGCAGGTCCTTGAGGCAAACAGTTTGGCTTTTAGTTCAAGGAGTGTTTCAATGTGCAAAAGATGAGAAAAGATGGACTTTTTATTCATTCCTGTGCTACAGCCGCTCAAATAACAACTACACACAGAATAACACAAATACACATCAATTAGACGCAGGCGAAACAATATACATCAAGTATAAGAATTAGAAAAAATTGAATTAGTTAAAATAATAATAATAGTAATAAATCAAATATATTCACGCAATAAACACCCTTCTATAAACAGACAAGATATGAACAGATACAGATGAGTAATGTGCGGATTAATAGAAATTAAATGTTGCAAAGTTGGTCACTTATAAATAATAAAGCGTAGTGCAGAATATTGTCCAGTGAAGGCTCATGTTGCAGAAACAGCTAGCAGTGCTACAATATGTTGTATTACAGAGTCTGAGCTAGCAGTGCTACAATATGTTGTATTAAAGAGTCTGAGCTAGCAGTGCTACATCATGTTGTATTAAAGAGTCTGAGCTAGCAGTGCTACATTATGTTGCATTACAGAGTCTGAGCTAGCAGTGCTACATTATGTTGCATTACAGAGTCCGAGCTAGCAGTGCTACATTATGTTGCATTACAGAGTCTGAGCTAGCAGTGCTACATTATGTTGTATTACAGAGTCTGAGCTAGCAGTGCTACATTATGTTGTATTACAGAGTCTGAGCTAGCAGTGCTACAATATGTTGTATTAAAGAGTCTGAGCTAGCAGTGCTACATTATGTTGCATTAAAGAGTCTGAGCTAGCAGTGCTACATTATGTTGCATTACAGAGTCTGAGCTAGCAGTGATACATTATGTTGCATTACAGAGTCTGAGCTAGCAGTGCTACATAATGTGGCATTAAAGAGTCTGAGCTAGCAGTGATACATTATGTTGCATTACAGAGTCTGAGCTAGCAGTGATACATTATGTTGTATTAAAGAGTCTAAGCTAGCAGTGCTACATTATGTGGCATTAAAGAGTCTGAGCTAGCAGTGCTACATAATGTGGCATTAAAGAGTCTAAGCTAGCAGTGCTACATTATGTTGTATTACAGAGTCTGAGCTAGCAGTGCTACATTATGTTGTATTACAGAGTCTGAG
>NC_048409.1:28086390-28087897 GCF_013103735.1 Etheostoma cragini
GAAGAGGGGGAAGAGGGGGAAGAAGGAGAAGAAGGAGAAGAAGGAGAAGAGGGGGAACACTAACATAGACACGGAAATATCATACACCAACAAACGATAAAGATGACCTGGCATGTTGCTCCTTGCAGACGTAGTCTCGAGACAACAGAGCACGCTCTCTTTCACAGCTTCTAAAGGTAGCAAAACAAGTTAGCAGTAGACACTGAATCCCTAAATGCCGTCTTTGTGTGTGTGTGTGTGTGTGTGTGTGTGTGTGTGTGTATGTGTGTGTGTGTGTGTGTGCACATCTCTTCAGTTTTATCTGTATGGAGTTGTGGTTGCGTCTGTGTGCTACTTGCTCATCTTATTCCACAAAGTGCCTCTGGTGTTTTGGGATTCAAACTGTGGGGGAATCACCCCGAAAATATGCCTATAGGCAGGCGTCCATTACAGTAGACCATGCTGCTAACACACAGGGACTCATCATGCATCTGGGGAGGAACACACAAGGGAAGCAAACACAGACACACACCGGGGAGGGAGGGAGAGGCTGGACGGGGGAGGCATCACATCTACAGCGAAGGCCGAAACCGGACAGTTTGTACAAAAGTTCATGGAAACACGGAACATTGTCCGGACATTGTAGACAGTTCTGTTTCCTGGGTGCTGAGCCACACCTGGGTGTCACCTCCTGGGACAACGCTCAGTACATAATCCGATGCATCCTGTACCCACTGGTGCTGATCACTCTTTACCCAGCATTGATTACACAAGTTCAGCAGACCCGATTTGTGTGTGTGTGTGTGTGTGTGTGTGTCAGAGTCTGCGGCATGCATGAGTGTGCATTCTCACACAGCCTGGGAGAGGGACGTGAGAGGATGACAGATGGATATCTGTGTGTGTGTGTGTGTGTGTGTGTGTGTGTGTGTGTTGTAATTGTGGTCCCACCTGGTGGTTTAGTGAGTAGACTCGAGTTAGACTACTGTTACAACCTCCCACACCACCGACCCGCCCATTAATATCTACAAAAAAGTTCTTATGTAGCTCACGACGACCCAAGACTGACAATTACACTGGCAAATGTTCCAAACTGTTTCTTCATGTAAACATGCTACTAACACTCAAAAAAACTCCTCCTCCAAGAGAACTGAATGAAGAAATGTACATTGGCGGAGGGTTACAACGAACACTGGAGCAGTAAAAGATGCAAACTGATCTCTGGTCAGTACTACTAAGGAAACCAGATGTGTTTTTATTAACAGACTGCTGCACCCTCAGTGCAAGAAGGAGCGCTACCGCAGGTCCTTTATCCCAGCAGCAGTCAGACTCTTTAATGCAACATAATGTATCACTGCTAGCTCAGACTCTTTAATACAACATAATGTAGCACTGCTAGCTCAGACTCTTTAATACAACATAATGTATCACTGCTAGCTCAGACTCTTTAATACAACATAATGTATCACTGCTAGCTCAGACTCTGTAATGCAACATAATGTAGCACTGCTAGCTCAGACTCTTTAATGCA
>NC_048409.1:28087997-28089586 GCF_013103735.1 Etheostoma cragini
TCTTCCCCCTCTTCCCCCTCTTCTCCTTCTTCCCCCTCTTCTCCTTCTTCTCTTGTTCTCCCATTTGCTCGCTCCCAGGTCTTGCTCTTCAATGTGTCGCTCTGTGAAGTTGTTCCCTGTGATGATGAACATGTCTTTCTCTGCCTGAACCTTTGTGGGGAAATAATGACCGAGTTACTACAATATCATGTGATAGACGTAGACATTTTATTCAATACTGTAATAAATTATTAACTGAAGATCATATTTAAGTTTTTTTATGAAATGCAGAAAGAAAAAAAAAATTACAACTTGTTTTTGAGAACATGGCATGAGGTGTAATGTGTTACCGAAAGAAAATTAAGGTCTTTAATTATGTGAAATTGACCTTTATTTGAATATAGTTTATTTATTTTCAAGGCGTAACGTGTCCGAGTCATTATTTTTGCACTAAATGAGACTACGGCCCTATTTGTATGCAGCACCTGCATGGTTAGAGGCATTTTAAATGTTAACCATAACCATAAAATTGTGTCTTAGTTCATTTAATTTATTTACATCAGGGACCATGTACAAAATACATTAATTTCAAAAAAGACAAAATGATGCTTTATACCAAATAGCTAATTTCTTCAGTCCTGGGCAGGTGACAAAATCACCACTAATACACATTTAACTACACCCTATTGATATAGAAATGTCTAAATATAATCCTAATTTGTGATATGCTCACCAATAGGGAATAATATAAATTGAAATAAATTTTGTAAATTTTCCTGTCAATCTAAGAATGTCCCTAAATCCATTTTACTCAGAAATAAAATGGATCCATGAATCCGTTTTAATGTGATATTATTTATTGAAAACGTTCCTAAAACATCCTTTAAAGGTACACAACTATAACCAAAGGGGAGCCTTTAGGAACGGCCGTGTAAAGGAGACTAAGATACGCTGAGCACACAGACACAATCCCAAATGGATTAGAGGTAGTCATGATTCAATCATAATTTTAACATTTTTGTGGTTGTCAGACTTAGAAATCCTATCATATTCTTCAATGGGACACATGCAGGTACATGCAGGTGTCTACTGCCCTCCAGTGGTCTGACTACTTCAGCATCAGCATGGCATCGCCCCAGACCCCCCCACATGGATGTGGGCTGATGTCTTATAAGAGACCATCCAAGCGCTACAGTGCTGCTCATAAGTTTACACACCCATGCTTAAGTTGACTAAAAAGAGGAATAAAGTAATCATGTTTTGGAAATTTATCTTAGTGCCTTAATTAAAAAATGAGGTAAAATCCAACCGTTAAGGACAACAATTTTCTTTGTGAACGAATAATGTATTTAAATAAATAAATAAATGTTCTTTCTTAAAATAAAGGGGCATAAGTATACACCCCCTATGTTAACATAGGGGGGTGTATACTCATGCCCCTGTATTTTAACATAGGGGGGTGTATATTTATGCCCCTGTATTTTAACATAGGGGGTTTATACTTATGCCCCTGTATTTTAACATAGGGGGTTAATACTTATGCCCCTGTATTTTAACATAGGGGGTGTATACTTATGCCCCCTGTATTTTAACATAGGGGGGTGTATACT
>NC_048409.1:28089686-28109032 GCF_013103735.1 Etheostoma cragini
TAACATAGGGGGTGTATACTTATGCCCCTGTATTTTAATATAGGGGGGTGTATACTTATGCCCCCTGTATTTTAACATGTATTTAAAAAACAAATAATAATGTTTCATGGTCGACGGGAAGACAACACGGGTTAGTTGAAGTTTACATTTTTTATTTGAAAATGGTAATAACAAAAAAACAACAACAAGTGGTCAATCAATAAGATACATAGATATTAATAATGTCAATAGGACTTTTCAAATTTGACTTATTTTTGCATATTATTATCTCCTTTAGAAATGCAGGAATAGGAATCATATATGAAATCTTCTGGAAAAATAATTAAACAATTTTTCCCCCCAAACCGTGTTTTCTTGTCCTCCAGCTGCAGACCATACTGCATGTTTTCATATTTTTGAATCGGAATAATCATTATAATTATTATTATTGTAATTATTATTATAAAATATGTTTTAAAAGGCCTCCCAAAAGGTCCTAGTTAATCTACAAGTGAAAAAAAATTGCATTTGTGAATCTTGTTCATCATTTTAATATGAGTTCATTTAGCCTTAGTTGGCTAATTTCTGTTAATTAATATTATGAATATGTAGTTGGTCAGTAGTTTGAAGCATTCATCGGAAGTCCCAATTTTGAGTCCCAATGCGCAGATGCGGATGTGACGCCATTAGATTGTGGGGTTGTATTCTGTTCTGGGAATCCTGGTGGTTGTTAGCTGGTCAACCTTTGCGACAGACATGTGGAAGACTCGTTAATGTCCACGAGTGGCTATTTAGCTAGTTCATTCAGCAAAAAAATAGTCGTTAATTCATCCAACGACACCTCGGGCTTCAGTTTGAGACGGTTGAACTTCGTCTCTGCGTGTAGCTGAATCAGAAATAATCGGAACAGCGGAACAAGGTAACGTTAGCTAACGCTCCGCCATTGTTAGCGAGCAGGCGGAGAGCAAGGCCTTCGACCGACGCTAATTCCTGGGTATAACCACTTAAATACTACACACAAACCATATAGTGTGTGTCGGATTGGAATAGTTATCTATGAAGATGTCTATCTACATTAAATTGTTGTTCATGGAGCCGTTGTTGAGCTAGAAATGGCTCCCTATGCGTTAACGGTCTTGACGAACGTTAGGTTGGCTAGGTAACGTTAAGCTAACTTTACGTTGGCTAGGTAACGTTAAGCTAACTTTACGTTGGCTAGCTAACGTTACGTAGACTTATCCGCGCATATCTTTTATTCAAGTGTGCAAAGTTGTGTCCACAGCTAGTATACGCTACAATAACAACAAAATAATCAAGATTAAGTAGACTTATATCGGGTTTTAATGGCACGTGCCGGTTTAATATTAATACAACGGCTCTATTTATCCCTTCATGACGACGGTTTGCCCAAATAATGTAAATCCTTCGTCGCTGTGAATGAAGTCGTCACCGTAGATTTGGGTCTTGAACACAGCGAGCAGGACTCGTGGTTAGTTAATCTTTAAAATGAAACCAGGAGGCAGTGTTTGGCGCGCTAACAGGCGGTAACGATGGCGACCAGTGTGGTGCCGTGGCACCTGCTGAGCTACCACACGAGATGTTTTCCAACACCACCCACAGATGCAGTTGTGGGACAAGTAGGAGAGCCTTAATTAGGGAAAAGTATTAATACCACACTGTAAAAGTACATTTACAAGTACAAGTACTCACTGCCGTAAAATCTTCTTTTTTTTTTTTTTAGAAACTACAAATGACCAAAACAGTTTGTGGTTAATCATTTCAGCTGGATTATATATTTTGGGATTTTCAACATCGTATTTTTAAAAACATGTTTTGTGCAAAAATCTTATTTTTAAAACTAAACTAACTAAAGCTGTCAGATTAATGTAGTGGTAGTAAAAAGTGTCTCAAATTTGTACTTAAGTACAGTAATTACAGTAAATGTACTTATTAAGATTAGATAATACTTTATTCATCCCACAATGGGGAAATCCACCTGGCAAACCAAACGTGCAAAAAGTACTGAATGAATATAAAGTTATATAATGGTGTTGTAAAGTGAGGTGGCCATAGTACAAAAAATACTGCAATGTAAGTAAGTGACATGAATTTAAATATGTAATTAAATAATATATCAGAAGTAAGTAACCATAATATAAATGAAATTGACGTGTAACCATAGTATAAATATTTAAAAAAGTACTCGTAGTGGAAGAATATAGATACAGATAATAAAAACATACATTGAGCCATGGTGGTGGGTAACTGTGGGTAACCACTGCTGCTACAACACTTCATTTCTTATGCTGCATTGTAACTTATATTCTTGTGTTTTATGTGTCTTAATGTCTTTAGTTTTTAATGCTTATGATTTTAAACTGTTTGTACTTGTGTTTCATCTGTTTAACTGATTTTAAAGCACTTTGAATTGCTGAAATGTAACTCTTAAAATAAAGCTTAACTCTACAAATAAAGCTGCCTTGCAGCTCTGTTGATCAAACTGATTATTTTTTTCGAATACCAAATTAATCATTAAGTCGATCAAATGTCCAAAATGGACGATAAGTACCCAATCTACGTTTTCAGAGCTCAAATAACGATAATCAAAAGAGAGTGTACTTTTCGAGTTTTTGTCAACTTTAATTCATGCCGATGAATCCTTTTCCCAGCAGGTACGGAGCGATGTCGCACTACTCATCCTCCCGTAGCTCGTCTCGGGCGACCGACTGTAAAGTGTACGTGGGCGACCTGGGCAACGGCGCTGCCAAGGGGGAGCTGGAGCGAGCGTTCAGTTACTACGGCCCCCTGAGAACGGTCTGGGTGGCCAGGAACCCGCCCGGGTTCGCCTTTGTGGAGTTTGAGGATGCCAGAGATGCAGAAGATGCTGTGAAAGGCATGGATGGAAAGTAAGTAGTCATTTTTATATCATTATACTTCTTGTATGCAACTTTTTATGTTGTCTACTGTGTGATTTACAAATCCCAACTACAGTAGCGTATAGTCCGTTAATCCTGCGTGTTGCGTGTCGTCAAATATTGAGGACTCCAGAAGACAAACCGTGTAATCTAATCCAGGTTTTTAATCCTCGCAGTCGGCATGAAGAACCTTTTCTTCATTTAAACCCTCTCTTTGGCTTCTCTTCCTGCGCTGCTCAGGGTCCTTTGTGGTTCCCGTGTCCGCGTAGAGCTGTCAACCGGCCTCTCCAGGAAGGGCCGCGGCCGCCCCAGCCGGCGCCAGTTTGACCCCAATGATCGGTGTTACCAGTGTGGGGACCGGGGCCACTACGCCTACGACTGCTACCGCTTTAGCAAGCGAGGAGGCCGGCGCAGCAGGTGAAGGAAAACAGTCTGGTGTGCTTGTGGTCATGGCCGATGTGATGCACGTCTTCCGCTCATCATTCCTTGCTCTGCTTTAAACAGTGTTTGCCATCTTGTTACATCAAGGACAGAAGTTGATAAACTTGTTTCTCTTTCAGGTCTCGGTCTCACTCCAGGTCTAGGTCCAGGTCCCGTGGGCGCCGTTATCGCTCTCGCTCCCACAGCCGTAGCCGTAGCCACAGCCGGTACGTCAACACCAAAAAGCCGACACACTGGCTTTTTGTTGTAATATTTGCTGCTTTGAGCAATGCATTTGAGCCTGAATGTACTGGTGTGAGCTACAGGTGATCTGACCAAATCACACAGATCAATTTAACAGATTAATATCTGAATTCACATAAGAGTTTGCACGCTATCACAAACTTTATAACACGCACAGTTGTTTTTATCTTGACTAATAAAGAGTTATGCTTTGTTGTGTTGATTCATGCTAGCCAGGCCAACAGATGAACCTTGTGTTTGTTATATTTGTGACATATGTTGTACTTCCTCAGGAGCCGTCGTCGATCTCCATCCTATTCCAGGCGCAGGAGCAGGTAATAATACAGCTGTTGTTTTAACTGTTATACTAGTACATCCATTTCTATGCTTTTTGTATCGTTGGCACTATATGAAACAGATGTAGGACCTCCTCATCAGTGTTGTGTTAATCCAGTTCTGCAGCAGAATGACCGAGGCAGAACAGATGAGTGGTACATCCCTCAGGGATCAATTGTGTACATGGCAGGATGTGCAAGTGTTGCCGTGGTTCCCAGTATAGCTGTATTTAAATCCACTCTACTTCCTGTAACATTAGGTCTGGCTCTCCAGCCCGTTCCAAGTCCAGGACTCCAGTGAGAAGGTAGGTTGTGTAAGCTGCTTGTCTCTGAAACACACTATTGTTGTCATGGTGAAATGATTGTGGAGTAAGACATATCTTTTAAAACCTTTTTTGCTTAGTGATGTTTACATTAGTGATAGACCGATTTCTTTCCACCGGCCGATATTTGCGTTTTTACATTCATTGGCACGCTGCTGCTGCGTAGTTTTTCCCCGGCATTATTTACAGACGGGCGTCCACAGGCAGCTCTGTGACTCCCCTCCACCACTAGCACCATCTTAAATTACAAATCAAACACTTTATTTCAATGGATACTTTTCAGGTTTTATTGTTTTCTTCAATTATTCAAATGTGTTGACAAAGGAAATTTTTTGACGACCTGATTTTATCTCTTATATGTCAGCAAACAACGCATCATCAATGCTGCGTTGTAGATGTTGATGAAGCCTTTTACCCTTGCACAGTTAAGCGTATGCAGTGCACCATCCATATTACACATAATACACAAGTTTCAAAAACCTACTGTGATCTCCACAATAAAACACCTTTTCTCTAACATTCTTGTTAACATGGTAACGTTATAAGGGAAAGCAAGCGTGTCGGCTAACGTAAGATCAGCGAATTGTGTTAGCTTAGACAATGATGGTTCAATGTGAAGGAGGAGGTGTATAAAATGTGTCACCCTTCTGAGTTTGCATGTATGGATAGTGGAGCATGTAAATGTTTTTCTTTTTCCTCCTCTTCAGTCGCTCCAGATCTCGGTCTGGCTCTGCGCACAGACGGCGCTCTCCCTCCCGATCTCGCTCACCATCTCCAGCAGCCAATCACAAGAGGAAAAGGTAAACCCTCAGTCTCGATGTCTCTCATTCACTGAAAACAGGGTGTAAGCTGTTTAATAAATGTGTAGTGTTTAGTTCTGCCAGTTGTCAGTGTTTTACCAAGACATTTTAGACTTAACACCTCAGTAGAAAGAAGCCCCAGTAAGATCTATGTTAACGATTAGTGATTTTAGATATTGCAACAGAGACCACAATTATGTTGCGTTCCAAGACAAGTCAAATGTTCTTCACGTTAGCTAGAACTAGTTGCTCCATCCTAGGCAGGGAATGACTATTTATTAGACCCTCCTTCTACACGGAGCGTCATGCTGCCTCCAAACAACCCCCACATGACGGTGAGATGGACGACCGCCAAGACCATCCACCTCCTCGCCAGCATCTTCTGCCTCTGCTGTTGGCCAGCAGTGGAGTGGGGTGTAGGACAGTGACTTGGGCGCTCTGTCTGGTGTAGAGAAGTATACTTACAGGAAAGATTAGACCTCTCTCTTGTGCTCTTTTCCAACTCTTGATAGCTGTGCACTGTTTAATCTCAGTGTAGCTCTTAATCAGTCTCACTTGATCTTTAAAATAGAGCACACGAAAGACAGCATGTAAACTTTTCAGACTCTAAACGTTAAAACCAGTGAGATGCAACCATATCCTCTGTACTCTTGCTTTTCTTTAACCTCACCCACCCTAGATGTAGCTTGATTCTATAGGAAAATTGTATTTATTGGATCTACAAGTGCAAAGTAAAGATGGTCAGAGTTAGTATTGTAACTGTAACAAATAAAAATCCCTATCCTGAATTTGGCTAGAGCAAGAGAACTCTCCAGAAAATACTAGCTGATATCAGACAAAACGACACCATTGGTGTGACTTAAGTTAAGCATCTTTGCAGCACAGTTTTGTTTATTTTTCATATTTTCTTTAAAGCGTGTGGTGGGAGCTGAGCACCGCACTGTCACCACAGCTGATCCCAGGCCCAGGGTCTGCCAGCTGGCGGTGTGTACGTCCTGCGGGAGGGTGACTAAGCGCTGACCTGAGATCAGCCTTCGTCTGCATCTGGTGTTAGACAGCGAGAAAGAGGTCAACCTTCCGACCGAACCCTCCCCACAGTGAATGGGTGACCGTCTGTTCAACCGAAGCACACGCTAAGACGAGATCAGCCCGTGCACACATACAGTTGTTCTACTAGAGTTCTACTAGAGTCACCCAGCCAGCCAGCCTTCAGATGTACCAGACGGCTGACCCACACAGATCAGAGTTCGACCGCTACCTTTTAAAATCCATTACCTACCTACCAGACCCCCCTACCTACCAGAGTTCTTCGGCCTCTGTCTTAGCTTCTGAAAGAGAGCTGACGAGAGATCAGTCTTCAAGAGCCTCCCAGCGCAGTGTCTCTCCGAGTTGTAGTCATCCGTCCTACAGTCCTTTCATCCTTCGCTTCTCTGTACTTGTTGTTTCTGCCACTGTCTCCAAAGGTAACCAAATATCAAACCCCCTGACAAGCTCATGTTCATGGTGAAAGAAAATGCACAGGTCTGATGTAGTCTAGATAAAACTGGTGATTATAGAGCTAAAGTTGAGGCTTTAACAAGCCTGCTCAGAGTACAGATGTGTGTTTGCATGCAAGTGCGCTTGGGTGATTGAGTGAGAGGAAGGCGAGGTGATTTTGAATGGGTTGATCTCTGAGGAGGGTTTGTCAGATATGTTTTTCATGTTGCAACATCATTACCGTTTTAAGCAGCGGCTTTATCATTTATCACAGTACAACAAGGGTGGTGGCTTTCAGGGGTGCAGTTCCCTCTCTGGTCATGGTTTAGAACAGTTTCCATTAGGGCTGAGTGATGTGAGGAAATAATATTACATTTATACACTTAAATTGTGATTCAATGAGCCAAATTTCTTATTTTTACATTACAAAAAAAATCCCGTATTACCTCTACACAAGCGATACTCATTCTATTATGTAGCACAACATTGGACAAAGTCAACATAAACTGTGCTTTCCTGAAGGCCAGGCCTACGAGTTGGAGATGAATTCATATTAATAAAATCTTGGTTCAGCTGTTGAACTGGAAAAGCCTTCAATCACAGAAGAACATGATAACTTGTAACTTTAAATCTTCATCACCATCACGCACACAAAATAAAGTGTAAACTGACTAATATGGCGCTACCACTCACCCCGTTGTATACATGTTGCTAAGCGGTCCAGCTTCAGATTCCAGATTGTGGTCGGGAAGGTCACGGATCCTCGGAGCAGACGCTATAAATCTGTTGTCACGAGTGACGAGACTGTCGAGGAACCGTCAGCATTTCGTATGGGTGGTTTTACCCTGGGAGGGTTTAATTGTGTATTTAGCTTTTGACATGACATGACATTTCTTTTTAAATACAAATAGTAAGTTGCCTTAGACGAACTAAAAGATCAAAAGAGACAAAACCATCGGGTCCTTGGTCTGAGACATCAAACAGGTATTGAGATAGTAAACGAGTATCCGCATCTATCGAGTCATTGACTTTCTCAGGATGTACACCGTGTTAAGATGTTGAGTAATGTGGGATTCTGTGTCTGCTCATTCTTCCATCCTCCCCTGCGGCGAGCTAACTCCTCTTTGTTTCTGTTTCAGTCGTTCCCGTACAGCAAGTCCTCACCGAAGCCCCACGCCGGCAGACGACTGAGCGAGGAAGACTTATTAGTTCCCTAACAGACAGACAGACCCTCTACACTGCACCCGTCTGCTTTCAAAGCCCTACAGCAGCTGTTTTTGTACTTGTCTGTTTAGTCCCTGTCTTTTTTAAGATTAATTTTCTCCCCGGGGCTGTAGTCTTCGTGCAGCCTCAGATTGTTGAAGATTTAGTGAGTATAGCAGACAAAAAAATAAGTTTTGCATTTTGGTAGAAAGTGTACTGCTGCCGCGTAGGTAGTCTTTCTTCTCGGAGGTCGCGTATCGTAGGTAGCGTAAGAAGCAACACCTGTGTTAAGGTGATACTGAATGTTGGCTTTTAGCAGTGAAATGAGACGCTTGTGCAGTACACTCTCTCTGGAAGATAGCCCGGTTTATGCGTTTGAGAGCAAAGACATTGCATTGACAACTGCTTTTATTCCCTAAAATTGATAAACCATCAAAACATTTTCCCCATTGAGAATCGGCAAACACTTTTTTTTGTATTGCTCTCCAATTGGATTTTTGCTTTTTGGAAATGCTGTTGTAAGGAGGTAGTTGCTGGCCCGCATGCATTTTGAATATGTAGTCACATTCCTGTGTGTTGTTTCTGTGCTGCACTGCCCCCTTTTACAAGCCTGACAGCTTTACTGTGTGCTGGATGGATTTCCCCCAATGTGTTGAATCGCCGACTTGTTTGTGACTTTTAATTTTAAAATATATACAGTGCTGAAGTTTGATTTCTTTAAGGGCTGCTTTAACAGTTTTGTTCTGTTCCTGGCTTATACTGTAACACAGTGGCAGTTTCAGTTTTGAATAAACCTCTTCAACATACCTCCCATGGTTTAATGTATTTATTACAGAGACCGTGCTTATTAATAAACATTTATGTCAATATGCTAGTTAGCCAAAAGGATATTTTTCATCTGCAGGCCCAAGGTATTATTTTTCTTTATTTGCTATGGTACTTTAAAAGATGTCAACATATCCAGTTTTCATTACATGTTTCATTAGTGGTGTATTAGATACATATGGCAGTTTGTTGCACTTTTGTGCAATTAAATTAAAAAAATCTTTCAAAAAGGTGTAATGCCATCACAAACTTTAGGTATTTGAATGTAGAGTACACACATGGAATTTGGTTTATCATTGCTGTAGATGTACATGCATAGATATAAACATGGCAGAAGTTGGGACAACAAAGCTGAACAAAAATAACCTTTTGTGTACAGGTTTAAAATAGTACATATAAATGATTGACATTGGTGTGGTTTTAAAAAAATTAAAGCTGCAAGAAACCCTGGTCCCTCCCCCCCAGAACACCAGGTTACTGGCAGGTACTTCCTCTGTCCACTATGGAGCGCTACAGAACCCTAATTATATGGCTAGGTGCTATATTTAATGTGTAGACCACGAATTATGTAAATTGGATGGTTTGTCACATAAGCATGACTTCCAGTCATTAGTAGGTGTTGCTTTGACAACGACTCAACATAGACGCACAGATGTCTCCAGGTCTGGACTCTTCTGCATGTGAAGTTTCAGGCAGATTGGACAATACCGGTTACATCAGCTTTATGTTTTATGGTGACATGGACAAAATGGCCGCCAAGCCACTCACACACTGTTCTACAAAAACAAAAGCTTTGCCATTTGGCATCGTGAATGTCTCGACTTGCTACTGACCCAATTTGGGAAGGATCGCACAACCTATTGATTGTTGGAGAGATCGAAAATGTCTTCGCACTTTGCGGTCACCTCAGTGGGAGGATTATACCCACCGAATATGAGAAAAACACAATAAAATCTCTAAGGAGTTAGAAAGAACTGGCAAAAAAATCACAGGCACACTTTCAGTGATAGACTCATTCTCCCATAATGCACCACAGAGCCCCTGCCTGTGGCCATCAGACACTTCCTCCAGTTAAAACTGGACAACATTATCTGTATGATCTCTTTTGTGCAATAACACCGGTCTGTGTGCAATACTAAACTGCTACAATTATTATTATTATTACTTTTCACCATTGCAATTCCTTAATTATGTCAATTCTAATGTAAACACTGTATCATAACATTCCTTTAACTATGTAAATACCGTACTTATCCACACTCCTTATATTTCTTTATTTATATTTCTACTCTAATATTTATATTATTTGTGCAACTGCAACACAGAGTTTTCCTTCAGGGGACAATAAAGTATTTCAGATTTTCTGATTCTGATTTTGAAAAGAATTCCTAAAACGCAAACCATTCAAAATGGCCGCCTTTCGGTTGGGCGGAGCTAATGAAAGTCGTAAATAACGAGAGCAATTTGGTGAATATTGGCATGTTGGAGCAATTGTTCAAATAAGGCCTTCCGCGCTTTAGGGGGCGCTGTTGAACCCTCTACATTTGCATCAACTTAATCTGCTTAAATGTTTAGATTAGTGTGCGGTATTTTGTAAATTGTCGAGGATATTAAGGGCGTCAAATGCTCATGTTGGCGCTATAGAGCCACCATGCCATGGCCAAGCCCAAGTGAGACATCAAATCAAACAATTTACTATTTTATACATGTTGTGCATCATTGCAAAATATCGTGAGCGCTTCTGTGCGTGCTAAAGTCCTCAAACGGGTTCATTAAATGGAAATGAACGCACAAAATCCATTATTCATGCAAGGGCGAAATAAAGAACAAAAAATGATATTCATCAAAATAAGTATATTCCCCGCACCAAATGATCTGAAACACGGGGTGCACCAGGAGGCACTACGGAGCCCGACGGCCACACCCGAGCCCAGTCAACGCATAACACTAGTTTTCGCCATGTGTGTTAATTTTGGGGAGTTTTCGAGTATCCTAAACCCCTCATATGCGATTGCGCAGATGAAAAACAATAATAATCTTTACATAAACAGTAGGTTACTCGCACTTCCTATGCCAGGGGCCAATGGGCCTCTAACAAGAGGTATTAATATACCGAGTAATTTTAATTTAACACATTAAACAGATGAATTTATAGACCGTACAAAACATGCTTTTTTACATTGTGACACAACAACTTGAGTTCATGCTTGTTAACGCATGCTGCTTACCTATTGGTTGTTACGGAAGTCACAAACGGATTGGCAGCCGCCTGAGCCTATCACAGTCCGCGGTGCTGCTGTACTGGGCGTGGACACACGACCCTCGCTTTTCTTGACTTTTCCGTCCGTTTCAGTTCGTCGTCACTACCACCGTCCTTTTTAACCGGGACAACATGGCTACTGCGGCGAGTCGTTACTACAGCGAAGACGGCAGGGCAACGAAACGACAGAAAACTGACGGAATGGCCACGGTGAGTTGTGACCGTTTGCTCGCAGTGGGAAATTAGTTTAACTTGCATAACGCGCACGCTCACCTACGTTGCAGTGCTCGTGGTTGAATTGGATTCATTCATCAAAATGCGCGTTTGGAAAAAAATGTCACGGTGCGTCACAGGTCTGTTTTAATGCATAACTCTTATTTTAATCAGCTCTGTCGCGTGTATTATACTCGTGGGTGTCTCGAGGACACATCCAGAAACTAAAATAAATCGTACGTGGACCCGTGCCGTCTGGCTGGGACCGTTTGAGGCCGGCGGGCCTCGCCTGAGCCGGGCTTTGTTCTCGGAGCGCACCGGTTAGCATCGTGCTAACAGTAGCCGTTAGCAACGTGCTAACAGTAGCCGTTAGTAGCCGTTAGGTTAGCTACCTACTGGTAACCAGGCCGGGCAGCACCAGGGTAACCGCTGTTTCACGTGCGGCAACATTTTACTGTGCTACGTGCACGTATAATCAAACAAACTGGTCTTTACTGCTGGTGAAAAGCGTATTTTATTAAGACAATAAAATAACACACGGCAATGAATTACAAGTACTTACTTTTCAATATTTACGTCACAGGTTAATATAACTTATTATTCTACCGACTCTTGCTTTATTACCGTAATTACAGATTTAATTTTAACGTCACTTAAACCACAATATTGTTTTTTTGTATCATGGCAACCGCACTTTAAAATACCTTTTTTATTTTGACGCCATTTTGCTTACTTTCACTCAGTCTACCTTATCGTTGTCTATTGTCTGCCTGTATTTCTTGTGTTTACTTGTGTGTTTTTGCTGTTAAAGAAAATGCTGCTGCTGTAATAAGGACATTTCCCCGTTGTGGGATGAATACAGTATAATATAACATAATCTACCCCTTTCACCCCGTAGCAGGGTTTGTGGAAGACTTAGCTAGGTGTAAAGGTTTAGCTAATGGGGGAGGAGGTGGTTACAGGTCCTTATGAAAAGTTACGTTTTTAAATAAAACAGGAATATCAGGTAATTCAGACCATTTGACCGTATATTGTGTGAACGCTAGAGCAAATTAAAACTAACGTGACAACCAGTAGATCTTGTAATATTAACAAAACTCTGCCAATGCAACCCGAGGTAATTAAAGGTACATTTATAGACGAATATAGAACAAAGAATGAGCATTAAAAACATCTGATGGCTCTTCTATTTGGGAAAGTTACCCAAGCAAAGGATGTGTTGCAGAATAATCTTAGATTCTCTACTTTAAGGTGCTCTACGTGTGTTTTAGGCTACAACAGTTATCACATACAAGCTTTTTTTAGTGGTATTTATGTATAATATGTTCTAGCTTTTCCAACATTTTAGACACAGATATTCAAGGGTTTAACCTTTAATTTTGGGGCCGGGGGGCAAGACAGAATCCAATTTACTGCTTTTTCTATTTAAACTTAGGGACTATGGTCATAAAAATCCCCAAAAAAAGAAGTTGTTAACAATACTTCTTTATGTGTAATTTGCCTTTACCCACTTAGTCATATCTACATTACTGATATTTTATTTATCCAAAATCTCCTTGTTTAAAACCATTTTAAGCACCAAATTTCAGCTCTACAATATCACAACATCAATATTGTGATATCTGATTTTTCTCCATATCGCCCAGCTCTAAAGACAAGCAAGTAAATAATCATGATGAATATGTTTGCTAAGTTTCTGTATTATTTAACGCAGGGATATGAAGATCCACACAAGACCCTCCCGTCTGTCGTGGTGCATGTCCGGGGTCTGGTGGACGGGGTTACGGAGGCTGATCTCGTGGAGGCCTTGCAAGAGTTTGGAGCAATCAGGTAGAGGAATGCAATGTGTGGGGAAATGAGTTTAAAAGAAATCCAACCTTTCTGTCGCTTGTCAGTCATTATCGAGATTTTAACACAGCACAAAGACCGGTTTATGGTGTGTTTGGGCATGGAACTAGCTGCAAATGGGACCCAGCTGAGTTCACAGCATCTGCCTTTATATCTAACCCCATTTTGTTTTTATTGCCTATGTTTATAGCTATGTGGTGGTGATGCCCAAGAAGCGCCAAGCGCTGGTGGAGTACGAAGACATGAACGGGGCATCCACCGCTGTAACTTACGCTGCAGACAACCAAGTCTACATCGCCGGCCACCCGGCCTTCATCAACTACTCCACCAGCCAGAAGATCTCGAGGCCGGGAGACTCTGATGACTCTCGGAGTGTCAACAATGTTCTTCTGCTCACCATCATGAACCCAATCTACCCCATCACCTCGGTAAATGCAAAGATATTGGCCAATGTGTCTTTTTAATGTAGTTGTGGAGCTTCGTGACGTTAGGTTTGTTATTCAGACTAGTGGCAACAGTGTGAGGAACCGACATCGGTGCTGTTGAAATATCAGCTCTGTTGGTAGTGAACAGAAGTCTTTGCAAAATTCAGCTTGTCAATGTTTTATTTTTAGCCTTTAATTTAACGGTTTTCATCTGCTGCTCCTCTGCAGTGTGAGACGTGCTGCATAGTTTGAATGTAAGAAAATTTGGCGTGCTGTTTCATAACATGACAACAATATTGAAGGTTTACCGCTTACACAGGGAACAATGATCAAAAATAATTGATTTTTATTATTGATTATCAACTGATTTATTTCCCCATTATCAATTTAGTCTAAAAATAATGAAAAAGGTCCAGTCTGAGGCGATGTCTTAAAATGTAAGAAAGTAAATGTCGACACCTTCCTTATATCTTCTGTTAAAGTTTGCACGTTAAACCAAGTTCAGACATGCATACGCTGTTGTGCTCATTTTGATTTAGCATAGATGTTTATTGAATCCCAAGAAAAATGGGAAATTCCAGTGTTACAAACAGCAAAATCGGTCACAAAGCATAGAATATAAATGAAATACTAGGAAAAATATACATATATACATGAAATAATATGAATACAGTAAAAAGAACAAATATTTGAATATGTACAGGATGGGGAAACAAATGTGCAACTGCTTAAATAATATGCTAAAATGTATGCTAGATCTAAATCAATTGTGCAGGTTTCACTTAGTGCAGTAGTGTGGTGAATTGCCTCTATGTAGTATGTGTAAAGTTGTTGTTTTGTCTTTTAAAACCTGTTTTCACAGGATGTCCTCTACACCATCTGCAACAACTGTGGGCCTGTCCAGAGAATCGTCATCTTCAGGAAGAACGGCGTCCAAGCGATGGTTGAATATCCTTTTTTCCCGTTGGTGCTATCTGACAGGGGGACGCAATCTGATTGACTTCCAGTTTTGCCACATTGCAAAGCTACCACGGACTGTTGGATTTTCTCCAAGTTCTTGCACAAATAATCACACAAACCTGTTCTTAAAAAATGTAGGCGTATTTCCCAGCCAATGATGATGGTGATTGGCTTCCGATGAGACCGCCGATCATTAGAAGGCACATGCATAATGTTTTTGCACAAAACGAAGCATAGTCGTATTTATGTGGAATTTAGAAGTAGGAACAACATAACGTGTGTGCAGCCAGTTTTTTTAATTTATTTTCTGGAAGTCTGAATTTTCACTACTGTCAAAGATAAACTGGTACTTCCTGTCTTGTCCTTAACTCTGTCGTTACATTTGACTCTGTGCAAAGCGCCCAGCGCGCCAAGGCGTCACTCAACGGCGCAGACATCTACTCCGGTTGCTGCACGCTGAAGATCGAGTACGCCAAGGTACGGCTGCACAGACACAACACAAAGCACAGCTAATGTTCACAGACCAAATGAGTGTGGTGGGCACAGAGGGACGTGAGCACCTGCCCACCAACGGCTCTGCTGGGAATTGGAGTTGATGTAACACTTGGGCTAAATTAACATAAGTGTTACGAATGCGTGGCAATTGCAGATTTTCATGTAAAATCCTTTAAATGTAAATTTGTTAATCAGTGTGGCAGAAAGTGTGTGTGTGTGGTTCCTCTTCTGCGCTGTATGCAGCCTGACATTATGGTAGAAAAAGAGGATGAACGTGCTTGTGTCTTGAAAGTAAGCGCTGTTAAAACTTTGTATTTGATGCTTGTATTACTTTGTCTTATTTCCTCAGCCCACTCGCCTGAATGTGTTCAAGAATGACCAGGACACCTGGGACTACACAAACCCCAATCTGGGAGGCCCAGGTAAAACTCAAACACCAAAACACATCCCCACGCATCTGCTGAGTGCCACACAAGCTTAACGAATCCTAGTATTGTTAAACATTCTTGCTGCCACTGTGGGGAGTTTCTGCAAGACCCTTCATTGATAATGCTACAGGAGAGATTTGTCCAATGCACTAATATATCAGCATTTTGATAGCAAAGAATTTGTGGCACTATGACTGAAGTGTTTCTTACTCTTAACTTTCCAATACACATTATGGTCAGGGTTCATATGCAGGTGTGGAGAGTTTGGGAGTATCAGGGGAACAATGTTAATAATCATGTTGGATAACTCGCAACAAGTCAGCTGTAAAAAAAAAAAGCACCTGTGAAACCAGCTGTCACCAATTCTAGCACAAGATCAGAAATATGAAATGAATATCCACAAATCCAGATCAATATAAAGACCTCTGCTGTGTGGCGGGAACACATTTGCATATATCAAATATATATTTTCTTACTGGTGTACTATTGGTCATGTGCACTATTTTCAACTCTGTATTTCCAGGCTAGCATTCATGTAATTTGTAGTTTACTTCTGCTGAGAAGATGTGTAGATTTACTGCGTGTAGCCCTCAGTCTCCATTTACTGGATACTTGATGAAACCTTGTTTCCACTCATACCTTTTTGATGTCGTTTACAATAATTAAACTAGTAACTTAACATGTAGTACTTGAGTGAAATACAGATTGACACATTGTCTCATCAAAGGTTGGACATTACTAATTTTGAAAACAAAATTGATTCTTTGAACTAGTTGACTGGCGTGATTGGAGGTATAAATAAAATAACTTCAGCACGATTGCAGATAGGACAAATGTAAAAGTAGTAGGCAAGATTAAACCAGATTGGATCAATGCTTGTGATATTTTGATTACATCAGGTTTGAGTGCGTTACTATAGCAGTCAAAAAAGCAGATGTAAGTGCTCTTGTCTCGAGGGGCCCGCTGCTGAGGGATGTCTCTTCATTAACTTTCCCCATGGGGGCAGTAAACTTAATAGCGCTGAAGAATCCTGTTTATTTATTCAGTCATGAAGACACCTCTGTGTAAAGCGTTACACTTTTTTGTCAGTATTTGCTGTTCCTGCCTTCCTCAAAAACACAACAGTTCAAAATGATTGCACAATTAATTTTTTAACAGTTTAGGCAACATGTATTTCAACGCTGACTTTAAACGCGTTCGTCGGTAACACATCTTTTTGCCTGGTCTGGTCTTTTCCCCGTCCTTAACTTCTACATTAAAGTCTCTCAAGATTTTATTTTTATTTAAGGTGACAACAACATACCGAAGTCTTGTGGCACTCGGTAGAGCCAAAAAGAGTTAGTTCTAAAACAAAGTGGTTATGAGAAAGACAAGTTGGTTGAATTTGGACAAATCAGACTTCAAATAAGGCTGCATGTCTGAGAAGTGAGAACAGAGGCAAGGACCCGCATCAGTTAACATCTGTAGCATCATGTAACTCTGATCTTTTCCTGAGAAATCGTTGATCTCAGCAAGTCCAAAAAAAACATGCACATGGGGGAGAGGCAGATACATGCTGACAACATCCCCACTCCGCAACCACCACCTCAAGTTTCCACTTCTTCAGTGAGGACACAACCACTTTCATACAGAGGGCCAAATGTCCCCTGAGACACAAGGGGATAAACTACAAGACACCACCCATTCAACATGCCGATGTAGGACTGATATACCATTCCTCATCTCTGCATTCCTGCACAAGAGCCACGAAGACAACGCACACTTCTAGAGGGTGGGGGAGATTTGGGCACCAAGCTACACTTGGGCCCTTCCTCCTCTTTTTTTTTTGTTACCCATTTTGAGACACAAGCGAACGACACATTGAAGCAGGCCAAAGCTTGCATCTACATCCTCCCACTGTCAACACCAAACGGAGACTGATACCAGAGAAGACACAGCATCCACCCAAACAGAAGGTAGTGACAAACATCTCAGTACAACCGCTGATGCATACTGATACTGATCAGTCGACCGAGATCACATTTGTACAAGCCTCGGCCCTTCCTGTACTACTGTTTTTGGGCTGCATTGCTCGTCACGCTTGCTGACACGAAAACAAAACAACACACTCTCCGACACTCGCTGGCGGCGTACCAACTGATCCAATAGATGACTCACACCCACCCACCCCCCCGACTCAAGCTGTAGCCAGTCACATTGGAGTCAACACAAGACAACTGATGAAGACAAAGCACTGCTGACAACACCATCAAGCACACTCAGGCCCATTTTTGGTTTTATGTTTCCTCCTACTTGGAGTTCAGCTTTGCTCTTTCTCCTCATCTCTTCATCTTTTCCTCCCTCTGATACTCTCACTACATGCATCTCTGTTAAGCTTTCCCCTTTTTTTTTTGAGTGCAGTTTTTTTTCTTGATATTTTAAAGTTTCTAGCACCTGTGTAACGCCTTCCATGTGATGCAGGTTTGGCAATTTGCGACTAAGAGGAGCCAGCTTCCCAACTGACATGTGCTCTATGGCAGCCTCAAGGCCTACCAGTGGGTGCTAAGCGGACTATTCCATAAAGGAACAAACAGGATGGAAACGCCAGCCAAACGGCCGACCAACCAACCAACCCACCAATGGGGCGATTCAACTTGATAAAACCAGGACTCGATCCTGAGGTGGAGAGTTGTTTCCCCAAAAGAGGAAATGGATAACAGTGTGGGATGAAATGAGTTGAGTGGAGAGTGGTGGAGGCATGCAGTAAGTAAATCGAGACCCTCCTCGGGGAACATAACTGCACAGCACCACATCACCCCAAAGCCCAGCACCCAACATCGCCACACAAGACTGACATGACTCCATTTGACCCCCTCATGCAGGCTTAATCTTTCTTTCTGAAGGAGTGTTGGTTGGGTTTCTGTCGGAGCCTGCGTGTCTAATGTAACTCAAACCTGCTGTATGTCTGTTCTCTGTCTATCCCAGGAATCTTATCTACACTGTTGTTTCTTTGGGAATTAAATCAAGCATTTAATCTGGTTAAAGGGTGTGAACTGGATAGTAATTCATGTAGGATGTGCTTGATCCGTGGCCAACTGTTTATTGCAAGACCACAGCTTTTCTTCCACTGGCCACAGTGGCTGCTGGTCTATAAAATGTAGAAGCTGCTTTTAATTTTAGTTGCCAAACTGCTTTTAGTATCTGTTGGTACCACGCCATCAACATGTCATTATTAATGTTGCCCTAGGGTACTTCCTAAATGACAGGCAGCTTTATCATAAGTGGTTTTACTGGGGTGATTTCACATTTGCCCACAAAATGTACCTTTTTTTTTTTTGGATTAACCCGGCTTCAATTCTGATTGTGAATGATTATTGTGTATCTGTACAGATGGTGATGCAGATGGCAATGGGAGCAGTTCAGGTGTGTGAGCGTACAAACTTTTCTTAAATGTAACCATATGATTTGTCTCATACCCTTACCCTTCACACTCTCCTGATCGTCAGCATCCACATCCATGTTTGCATTTCCCTGTTGCCCTTCATATGTTAACAGTTGATCATTGTGGATTCGTGTGTTTAAGGGTTATTTCTATAGAACTTAACATAAGCATTCCTGCATTTGGTAAACATTGCTGCCAGAAGGTTTTAACACTGAGGGTAAAAAAACAAAACAAGCACTTAACTGCCCAGGAGTCCTTTTTTTTTTTTTTTTTTTTTTTTTAAATCATCTTTATCTGTAAAATGAAGCCTACTCTAAACAATCTTACAGAAAACTATAGTTGTGAAATAAACGTCCACTTGTACATGGGGGGGGGGGGGGGGGGGGGGGGGGTTAAATAATGCACCATAC
This sequence comes from Etheostoma cragini, assembly GCF_013103735.1. Taxonomy (NCBI): domain Eukaryota; kingdom Metazoa; phylum Chordata; class Actinopteri; order Perciformes; family Percidae; genus Etheostoma; species Etheostoma cragini. The sequence goes on from NC_048409.1 coordinate 28,108,666, forward strand.
GGGCCATTAAAGTGACACTCCCAACGCCGCACAACCCACAATAGCTGGAGCGTGTTGTTTGGTCTTAATGCGGCCATTTAATAAGGGTGGAGGCTCATGTCTGTGCTGCTATGACTCTGTACAGGCAGCATGAATCAGTCCTGACATGCATGCATCTGTCTGAAGCCCTAGTCCTTGATCAAGTTACCATGCCAATATTATCTACCTCATGGCGTGCAATCTGACCCAAAATGCTCATGTCTGCCACTTTTGTTTCTCCACCTTTTTCCTCCTCTTACCTTGTCTTCCTGCTCATGTAGAGGACGTAAACGCCAACCCCAACAAGCGCCAGAGGCAGCCGGCTCTGCTGGGCGACCACCCCCCCGAC
>NC_048409.1:28109096-28125085 GCF_013103735.1 Etheostoma cragini
CCCCCCCCCCCCCCCCCCCGCCCCCCCGAAGGAACAAAACCAGTATACAGAATACTGGTTTTCTCTTCTGTACTCTGAAATATTTTTACCTGAAAATACTTTCTGTGTAGACCAGCTGGAAATACTGAAGTTGATTTAATTTAGTCAATCTGAGTTTATAAACACACACACTAAACCAGGTGAGGCTGTTTTTTTTGTTTTATAAACATTTGTGATAATGTGACTTAATTTTTTTTTTCTTTTTTTTTTTTTTTTTTTTACTATTTCTAGAAAAATAGTTCTTCCTTGAGTTAATCTCACTTTGCTTGATTTAGTATTTTTATTTTCTGTTATCTCACTTGCTTCGTTCTCCAGGAGGTGGTTACCACGGCTACGACGAGAGCTACGGCTCCCCGCCCTATGAGGGTCGCCGCATGGGTCCACCAATGAGAGGGCGCGGAGGGAGGAGCTACGGGCCGAGCTATGGGCCTCCCCCCCCTCCTCCTGGCGAGTACGGCGGCCACGCCGAGTCGCCGGTTGTCATGTTGTACGGCTTGGAGCCCGTCAAGATGAACGCCGACCGGGTCTTCAATATCTTCTGTCTCTATGGCAACGTGGAGCGGGTCAGTACCTGACGGATGTGTTTGTGCTGTGAAGGGGATGGGGAAGAAGATCCGCACCCAGGTTTTTCTTGGTGTAACATTTTGGGAAATCCACAGGAAAAAGGGGCGTTCTAAAATAACAACCGAGATAAAATGTGTTTGTTATGCAGAAGAAATAAATCAGTTTTTAGTTTTTGTTACGTCTTGGTACCTGAAATTCCTTAATAGTTAAAGGCTTTTGTGTCAAATCCCTCATTTAATAATTTATAGTGCTTTGTGCAGCAGTTGTGCTTTTATGAATAACTGCTCTTAAAATAATGTGTTAGTTTATCACCAAATAGAGCCCGACTGATAAAGGATTTTTTTTAGGCTGGTACCAAAATCCTGTATGCCGATATATCGACCACTGTATATTTTTAAATACAGAAACACGTTAAACAGATTTCTCTAACAATAGTGATGAGTCCCCACTAAAATACATAATTTGTTTAACTCTCACAACAGAACAGAGGAACATAAAAATAGATTAAAGTTCTGATAAATAAAATGTATAAAAACTTAAGATTTGAAACTTGAAGTCCTTTTGAACACATTAACAAAACAATCAGTAATGCCAACAGGGACGCTGTAGAGCGCCCTCTGGTGGACAGACTGCAACGTCTACACTCATAACATGGTTGACAGTCTGTTTTTATTTAAATATTCATTTATCAGAATTTGTTATTCTAAATAATTCGTATTGAATATTTATAAACAATATTTTTTTTACATTTGAATCGGACATTATAAATACAGATAGGATAGATGGGGAAATGCCTAATATGGGTCGGGCTCTATCCCCAACTCTTAGTTTAAATAACAGACTGAGGTTAGCAGCCGGCCAAGGATTGTTAATAATTCAACATTTAGACCCAAACAAGGGAAGTCCACTGAAAACTGTAGGTGAATCATTTTGTTAGTGGAACATGGGCAGAGCTTTGTTGTGTAACTGGGACATTTTACTTCGAGTAACCATCCATCCATCACCACACAAGCTTGCACCAAGCCGTCACCTAAAAACCAGCAGTTTGTCTCCAAACAAGTCTTTTTAAGACTCTTAAGGGCACACGTCGATCCTTTTTATTTATTTTCCTGTCCTGTTCCACAGGTGAAGTTCATGAAGAGTAAGCCCGGGGCCGCCATGGTGGAAATGGGAGACTGCTACGCCGTGGATCGCGCCATCACTCACCTCAACAACAACTTCCTCTTTGGACAGAGACTGAACGTGTGGTGAGTTCCTCTCGTCCACTTCCCAAAACACTTCTCCTGTCCAGATAAGTTTAATGCTAAGCTACGACGCATGGAGGTTGTTAAAACTACTGAAACCTTGTTTAAATGGACACATTGTTGGTGTCTGTTCAAACAACCAAATAAGTAAGAAATAATTGGTGTGCTGGCAATTCTTTAAAAAATAGAGGGTAAAAACTCTCTAAAAACCTCTAATGTTAATCTCAAATCTTTAATATTAAACGACCCATAAGTCAAAGGTCCAGCCTTTTCTTGGTGTCTCTCCTAACTTGTAAGTGAGTATGCAGTTTTCTGCTATAAGTTATAATTGTTACTTCTAATAAACACGACGTTTATTCAGTTCAAAGTTTTATTGAGTGCACAGACTCACATGTCTGCCATCAACTGCACAACTAACAACCAACTCTACGCATGCAGCGTTTCCAAGCAGCAGGCCATCGTACCGGGCCAGTGCTACGATCTGGAGGACGGCTCGAGCAGCTTCAAAGACTTCCACGGCTCCAGGAACAACCGGTTCACTTCGCCAGAACAGGCCGCCAAAAACCGCATCCAGCACCCGAGCAACGTGTTGCACTTCTTCAACGCCCAGCCGGACGTCACGCCAGAGATATTCAATCAGGTCGGTGGGAGAGTAATCATGAAGACACAACATGTACTAAAAAATAACCAAATGTTGATCACTGTGTTCATCAGGAGGCGGTGGTGTTATTTATAGAGATCTCTATTTCATGGAACATTTTATTATTTTAGCTGTTCGGGTCACTTTGACAATCTGCTGCATTTTTCTTTGATGTGACGAATCTGGAAAATACTTTGAGACTTATACAGGTTAACACAAAGGATTATTAGTAAAGTTAGTAAATTAGTGTCGGACCAACAGACTTAAGGACTCCTTTGTCCCTCCTTTGACTCTACAACTCACTCTGGGGGATGAGGAAATAGGGCAGAGAGGACAACACACACACACACCTGGACATACATTAATACCTGGTCACTTTAACACTGGACACTGACACTTTATTAATTTATGGTCTTTTTTTTGTCTTTGAGCAAAAAAAATACCATAAAAAACAAAACAGTAATAACATTTGTCAAACTGCTGCTGACATTTTCATTTTCCTCGCGGGAATCATCCCAAAAGGATTAATAAAGAGAAGTCTGAGTCTATAGAGAGCTTTCATATCAAACCAAAGGCCTTACTATGTGTTGTCTACCATACAAGCCATGGCTGTGAGATTGAAATCCAATGAAGTGTTGTGCATGAACTCCAAAATAAATGATGATAAATGCTGTTCTCTTTACAGATTTGTGAGGAGATCGGCGTCAAGAGCCCCGTCAACGTCAAGATGTTCACAGGAAAGAGTAAGCTGCTTTGATTCAAACATCCGTAGAAACATTAGCTTCAAATCTGGCTGCAGTTAAAATTAGAATCCAAGCTCATCGTAGACAAACCTCACATACATGGATCTTGAGGTACACTTTAGACTGCATGTAGAGGTGTTCCTCTATCTGGATTGTGTGGTGTGTAACGCTGACCCTTGTGACCTCCAGGCGGAGCAGCTCCCAGCGACCGCAGCGCCTCGGGTCTCCTGGAGTGGGAGTCCATCAATGACGCCATGGAGGCTCTGTCCATGATGAACCACTACCAGATGAAAAATGCAGGTATGGGTAAGACACTGAACTTGTTTCCCTTTTTAACTAAACAGCTCCATATTTCAATCACTCCAGGATTTGGGACTTTTTTTTTTTAGTTGCTTTTGTAAAAAATTAAGATACAAATTGCAATGTTTTATTTTTTTATAGTTCCTAAAAATTTAAACCACTTGTTTTGAGGAGAATAAACTACTCCTAGGCTGAGTTTTTCTAGTAACTTTAGCAAAAAAGGCTGAGGATGCAGCAGATGTTGGTATAATGTGATCATGGCTAGTGGATTTAATACAAAAATAATGTATTGCATGAATCAATGTAAACATGTCTGTCAGTGGCTTGTTGATCTTGACATTGTTGGTTAGTTTCCTATCCTGGATAAAGCTTGTTTACTCGCATCGTTATGGCACAAACCCCAAAACCAGTTACTGGAATAACTTTGACAAGAGCACATTTATACAGAGATGTAAACACGATTTAATGGTGAAGTGTCCAAGAGGAAAATAGCTTCATCTCATGGCTCATGTTTCTTGTCTAATTGTTCTCTTCTCTTTCTTTACAGCTGGTCCGTACCCCTACACCCTCAAACTGTGCTTCTCCACCGTTCAGCATGCCAACTGAGCATTCCCCTTGTAGCCGGTCCACCATTCCCGTGTATTTAGACCATGACTGCTTGCAACGCGCCTGGAGAGATTTTTCAAAAAAATGCCTAAAATACTGTGAAATGATCCATTTTCACGATGCATTTGATCCCTAAAGTGCAAACTCCTCCTATTTGAAATATATATTAAGCAGATCTGACAGATGCTCAAAGGCATTTAAAAGTTTGGATATTTATGCCCCAGATGTGGTTTATAGAGTATCAGTACTTGTTTGTCTTCACAATTAAGTTGTCCTTTTTACTTTTTGTATTATGCTTAAAGACAGTGATCTGAAAAGTGAGAAAGCGTATTTTGGAAGAATTGGTTTTATGCTAATCCCGTGGTTGAGTGGCAGCGGACAACATGGTTTTGTAAAAGTCGCTTTTGAAACTTTTTATTAGAGCTCACACTTTGTTTTTGTTTTAATTGCTACCTATTCAGTTCTGTGTCTCCGTGTCCGATTATGCAGATGGAGAATTGTTTTTGTTGTAAGAAATAAAATTTAAAGGTTTGAGTTTCTTCTGCCATCCCTTTGAAGTGTTTCCTGTCTGTTCTGTCGAAGGTTTTAAGTACAGTGAACATGGAAAGCATTCACAGCACTTCACAATGTTACAGCCTTATTCCAAAAAATGTTCTCAATTCTGCACACATGACAACTTAAAGGTTTAGAGATTTTTGCTAATTAATTAAAAACATAAAAACTCACTTGAACATAAGTAGTTATGGCCTTTACAATTAAACTCCAAATGTAGCCCAGGTGCGTTTTGTTTCCACTGATCATCCTTGATGTTCCTACACCTTAATTGATTCCAGCTGTGGTGAATTCAGTTTGTTGGACGTGGTTTTGGAAAGGCACACCTGGCGGTACATAAGGTCCCACAGTCCACGTCAGACCACAAAACGAGTACGTAGGAATTGTCTGTAGACCTCCAAGACAGGATTGTCTCACGGCACAAATCTGGGGAAGGGTACAGAACTACGTCCCAATGAGCAAAGTGGCCCGATCATCCGTAAATGGAAGAAGATTGGAACAACCAGGACTGGATCTAAATCCGGCCGTCCCCTCTGAACTTTAGTTTTTATTACGTATGTTTGCTGTGTTATGGTTGTCTGGCTACTGGATGCCTGAGTTTCATTCGGGATGAATAAAGTGTTGGAGTGATCGGGGGAGAAGGCCTTTAGTAGAGAGGTGTCCAATAACCAAGGGGTCCCCTGTACTGATGAGACAACGATTGAACTCTTTGGAGTGAATGCTGACTCATTCTCCCAGAATGCACCACAGGAAGTCATTCCCGCCTGTGGCCATCAGTCTTTATACCTCCTCCCTCTAAGTCTGACACACATCTGTTTGGTGCAATAACACTAGCCTGAAATGTGTGCAATACTCAACTGCTACTGTTATTACTTTAAACCATTGCGACTCCTTAATTATGTTAATTAGGTCAATACCGTATCATAATATTCCTTCAACTACATACAGGGGAAACTCAAAAAATTTGCATACGGTGCAAAAGTTCATTCGTTTCCGTAATTAAACTTAAAAGTTGAAATTAATATATTATAAGGAAACTTCACACTGGACTTGAAGCATCTTGGATTGTGTGCCTCTCCATGCTTCCTCCAGACTCCGGGACCTTGGTTTCCAAATGAGATGCAACATTTGCTCGCATCAGAAAAGAGGACTTTGGGACCACTGAGAACCAGACCAGTTCTTCTTTTCCTTTAGCCCAGGTAAGACGCTTCTGACGTTTGTTGTTCAGGAGCGGCTTGACAAGAGGAACACGACATTTGAAGCCCATGTCCAGGACCCGTCTGTGGGGGGTGGGTCTTGATGCAGTAAGTCCAGCCTCAGTCCACTCCTTGTAAAGCTCCCCCACACATTTGAACATCCTTTTCCTGCCAGTCCTCTCCAGGCTACGGTCATCCTGCTGCTTGTGCACCTTTCTCTTCCACACTTTTCCCTTCCATTTGACGTTCTATTAATGAGCCTTGATACGGTACTTTGAGAACATCCAACTTCCTTTTCAAGTACCTTTTGAGGCTTGCCCTCCTTGCGGAGGGCGTCCATGGTGGTTTTCTGCACAACTGTCAGGTCAGCAGTCTTCCCATGATTTTGAATTCCACTGAACCAGACTGAGAGACCACTTAAAGGCTCAGGAACCCTTTGCAGGTGTTTGGGATTAATTAGCTGATTAGCGTGTGATACTTTGAGCCTACAATGCTGAACTTCTGCACCATATGCTAATTTTCTGAGATTTTGAATTTGGGGTTTTCATAAGCAGTACGCCATAATCATGAACATGATATCAATTAAAGGCTTGAAGTATCTCACTTTGCATGTAATGAGTCTATATAATATATTATTTTCCCCTTTTAATTTGAATTACTGAAACGAATGGAACTTTTGCACCATATGCTAATTTTTTGAGTTTCACCTGTAAATAACATTTACATGTACATATCCACACTCATATTTCTACTCTGATATTTATATTATTTGTGCAACTGCAACACAGAGTTTCCCTTCGGAGATCAATAAAGTATTTCTGGTTCTGATTCTGTTTGGAGTCTACTAGGCGCCGCTCCTCACCGGGCCAGCACCATCCCTACAGTGCAGCATGGTGGCGGCAGCAGCATGCTGTGGGGGTGTTTGTCATCAGCAGGAACTGGGAGACTAGTCAGGATCGAGGGAAAGATGAATGCAGAACTGTAAAGAGACACCCTGGAAGAAAACCGGCTCTGGAGCGCTCTGGAGCCGAGATGTCAAATGAGTGGCCGAGACTTGAACCCGTTGAACATCTGGAGGGATCTGGAGCCGAGTTGTTAAAGGAGTGGGCGAGACTTGAACCCGTTGAACATCTGGAGGGATCTGGAGCCGAGTTGTCAAAGGAGTGGCCGAGACTTGAACCCGTTGAACATCTGGAGGGATCTGGAGCCGAGATGTTAAAGGAGTGGCCGAGACTTGAACCCGTTGAACATCTGGAGGGATCTGGAGCCGAGATGTTAAAGGAGTGGGCGAGACTTGAACCCATTGAACATCTGGAGGGATCTGGAGCCGAGATGTTAAAGGAGTGGCCGAGACTCAAACCCATTGAACATCTGGAGGGATCTGGAGCCGAGATATCAAAGGAGTGGGCGAGACTTGAACCCATTGAACATCTGGAGGGATCTGAACATGGCTGGGCACCAACGCCGCCCGCTTCAGCTACACAAATAATTCAAATATCGAAATGTTCAGCTCTTGACATAATGCTATGACTGTTATTTAAGACTATTTTGGTAGCACAGCTACAAATGGCAGCTATGAGTAGACAATGCAGACTTTTACTCTTGGTACGACCCACAGTCCGGGCCGTGCCATTTTGTTTGGAATTTGCATGTTCTTCCATCTTTTGTTTTTTTACTTAGTCTTTTTTTCAACATATTATACCATGACATTTTTTGACATAACATATTGTTGTCTTTTTTTTAAATAACTTTTCAAATGCTATGTCATACTGTGTCTTTTTTTACTTACTATACCATGACTTTTTTAAGGCGGTTCTTACCAGACCACTCCACAAAGTCATCCGCCAGCGCTCGGTACTCTCCCTCCTGTCCGTCCCTTATACACCCAACAACTGCAGAGTCATCAGAAAACTTCTGAAAATGATATATAACACTATGACTTTTTAAAAACTTATTTTGACATACTACACAATGACTTTTTTACTTTTTTGACATACTATACTATGACTTTTGTACTTTTTCGACATTCTATACTATGACTTTTTAAAAACATATTTTGACATACTACACAGTGACTTTTTTCCTTTTTTCGACATACTATACTATGACTTTTTTTTACTTTTTCGACATACTATACTATGACTTTTGCACTTTTTTTCGACATACTATACTATGACTTTTTTGACATACTATACTATGACTCTTTTACTTTTTCAACATACTGTAAGATTACTTTATTTAAATACTTTATCTGACATACTATACTATGACCTTTTTTTTACTTTTTTCAACATACTATACTATGACTATTTTACATTTTTGACATACTATACTATGACTTTTTTAACTTTTCTTACATACTATACTATGACTTTTTTACTTTTCTGACATACTATACTATGACTATTTTACTTTTTCAACATACTATACTATGACTTTTTTAACTTTTCTGACATACCTTACTATGACTTTTTTTTAAACTTTTTTGACATACTATACCATGACCTTTCTTTTACTTTTTTCAACATACTATGACTTTTTTCGACATACTATACTGTGACTTTTTTACTTTTTCAACATACTATACTATAACCTTTTTTTACTTTTTTGACATACTATACTATGACTTTTTTACTATTTTCGACATACTATACTATGACTTTTTTTTAATTTTTTCGACATACTATACTATGACTTTTTTTTACTTTTTTCGACATACTATACTATGACTTTTTTTTACTTTTTTTTACATACTATACTATGACTTTTTTTAAATACTTTTTCTTACATACTATACTATGCCTTTTTTTACTTTTTCGACATACTATACAATGACTTTCTAACTTTCTTTTGACATACTATACTATAACTTTTGTACTTTTTTCGACATACTATACTATGACTTAGTAACTTTTTTTGACATACTATACTATTACTTTTTTTGACATACTATACTATGACTTTTTTTTACATACTATATGATGACTTTATTTAAATACTTTTTTTGACATACTATACTATGACTTTTTTCGACATACTACACAATTACTTTTTTTGACATACTACACTATGACTTCTTTTAAACTTTTTTTTTTTACATACTATACCATGACTTTTTTAAAATACGTTTTCTGACATACTATACTGCAACGTTTTTAAACTTTTTTCGACATGCTATACTATGACTTTTTTACTTTTTCGACATTCTATACTATGACTTTTTAAAAACATATTTTGACATACTACACAATGACTTTTTTACTTTTTTCGACATACTATACTATGACTTTTTTACTTTTTCGACATACTATACTATGACTGCTTTTACTTTTCTGACATACTATACTATGACTTTTGTACTTTTTCGACATTCTATACTATGACTTTTTTAAAACATATTTTGACATACTACACAATGACTTTTTTAGACATACTATACTATGACTTTTTTTTACTTTTTCGACATACTATACTATGACTTTTGCACTTTTTTCGACATACTATACTATGACTTTTTTGACATACTATACTATGACTCTTTTACTTTTTCAACATACTGTAAGATTACTTTATTTAAATACTTTATCTGACATACTATACCATGACCTTTTTTTTACTTTTTTCAACATACTATACTATGACTATTTAACATTTTTGACATACTATACTATGACTTTTTTAACTTTTCTTACATACTATACTATGACTTTTTTTACTTTTCTGACATACTATACTATGACTTTTTTAACTTTTCTGACATACCTTACTATGACTTTTTTTTTTAACTTTTTTCGACATACTATACTATGACTTTTTTTTACTTTTTTCAACATACTATACTATGACTTTTTTTTACTTTTTTCGACATACTATACTATGACTTTTTTTACTTTTTTTTACATACTATACTATGACTTTTTTTAAATACTTTTTCTTACATACTATACTATGCCTTTTTTTACTTTTTCGACATACTATACAATGACTTTCTAACTTTCTTTTGACATACTATACTATAACTTTTGTACTTTTTTCGACATACTATACTATGACTTTGTAACTTTTTTTGACATACTATACTATTACTTTTTTTGACATACTATACTATTACTTTTTTTGACATACTATACTATGACTTTTTTTTACATACTATACAATGACTTTATTTAAATACTTTTTTTGACATACTATACTATGACTTTTTTCGACATACTACACTATTACTTTTTTTGACATACTACACTATGACTTCTTTTAAACTTTTTTTTTTACATACTATACCATGGTTTTTTTAAAATACGTTTTCTGACATACTATACTACAACGTTTTTAAACTTTTTTCGACATGCTATACTATGACTTTTTTACTTTTTTGACATACTATACTATGACTTTTTTACTTTTTCGACATTCTATACTATGACTTTTTAAAAACATATTTTTACATACTACACAATGACTTTTTTACTTTTTTCGACATACTATACTATGACTTTTTTACTTTTTCGACATACTATACTATGACTGCTTTTACTTTTCTGACATACTATACTATGACTTTTGTACTTTTTCGACATTCTATACTATGACTTTTTTAAAACATATTTTGACATACTACACAATGACTTTTTTAGACATACTATACTATGACTTTTTTTTACTTTTTCGACATACTATACTATGACTTTTGCACTTTTTTTCGACATACTATACTATGACTTTTTTGACATACTATACTATGACTCTTTTACTTTTTCAACATACTGTAAGATTACTTTATTTAAATACTTTATCTGACATACTATACCATGACCTTTTTTTACTTTTTTCAACATACTATACTATGACTATTTAACATTTTTGACATACTATACTATGACTTTTTTAACTTTTCTTACATACTATACTATGACTTTTTTTACTTTTCTGACATACTATACTATGACTATTTTACTTATCAACATACTATACTATGACTTTTTTAACTTTTTTGACATACTATACCATGACCTTTCTTTTACTTTTTTCAACATACTATGACTTTTTTCGACATACTATACTGTGACTTTTTTACTTTTTCAACATACTATACTATAACCTTTGTTTACTTTTTTGACATACTATACTATGACTTTTTTACTATTTTCGACATACTATACTATGACTTTTTTTTACTTTTTTCGACATACTATACTATGACTTTTTTTTACTTTTTTCGACATACTATACTATGACTTTTTTGTACTTTTTTTTACATACTATACTATGACTTTTTTTAAATACTTTTTCTTACATACTATACTATGCCTTTTTTACTTTTTCGACATACTATACAATGACTTTCTAACTTTCTTTTGACATACTATACTATAACTTTTGTACTTTTTTCGACATACTATACTATGACTTTGTAACTTTTTTTGACATACTATACTATTACTTTGTAACTTTTTTTGACATACTATACTATTACTTTTTTTGACATACTATACTATGACTTCTTTTCAACTTTTTTTTACATACTATACTATGACTTTTTTACTTTTTTCAACATACTATACTATTACTTTTTTTGACATACTATACTATGACTTTTTTTTACATACTATACGATGACTTTATTTAAATACTTTTTTCGACATACTACACTATTACTTTTTTTGACATACTACACTATGACTTCTTTTAAACTTTTTTTTTTTACATACTATACCATGACTTTTTTAAAATACGTTTTCTGACATACTATACTACAACGTTTTTAAACTTTTTCCGACATACTATACTATGACTTTTTTCGACATACTATATTATGACTTCTTTTAAACTTTTTTTGACATACTATACCATGACTTTTTTAAGGCGGTTCTTACCAGACCACTCCATAAAGTCATCCGCCAGCGCTCGGTACTCCTGTCCGTCCCTTATACACCCAACAACTGCAGAGTCATCAGAAAACTTCTGAAAATGATATATAACACTATGACTTTTTAAAACTTTCTTTCGAAATACAATACTATGACTTTATTACTTTTTTGACATACTATACTATGACTTTATTTAAATACGTTTTCTGACATACTATACTATGATTTTATTTAAATACTTTTTCAACATACTATACAATTACTTTTTTACTGAATTCGACATACTATACTATGACTTTTTAAAAACTTATTTTCCATCCATCCATCCATCTTCATCCGCTTATCCGGTATCGGGTCGTGGGTGCAGCAGCTCCAGTAGGGGACCCCAAACTTCCCTTTCCAGAGCCACATCAACCAGCTCCGACTGGGGGGTCCCGAGGCGTTCCCAGGCCAGGTTGGTGATATAATCTCTCCACCTAGTCCTGGGTCTTCCCCGAGGCCTCCTCCCCACTTATTTTGACATACCATATAATGACTTTTTTTAGACATGCTATACTATGACTTTTTGACTTTTTTCCACATACTATACTATGTCTTTTTTACTTTTTCAACATACTATACTATGACTTTTTGACTTTTTTCGACATACTATACTATGACTTCTTAAAAACTTATTTAGACATACCATATAATGACTTTTTTTACTTTTTCGACATACTATACTATGACTTTTTTTTACTTTTTTCGACATACTATACTATGACTTTTTTTACTTTTTCACATGCTATACAATGACTTTTGTACTTTTTTTTGAAATACTATACTATTACTTTTTTACCTTTTTCAACATACTATACTATGACTTTTTTTTACTTTATCAACATACTATACTATGATTTTATTTAGATACTTTTTCGGACATACTATACTATGACTTTTTTACTTTTTTCGACATACTAAACTATGACTTTTTTACTTTTTCTACATACTATACTATGACTTTTTTACTTTTTTCGACATACTATTCAATGACTTTTTAACTTTTTTTGACATACTATACTATGACTTTTTTTTAACTTTTTCAACATACTATTCTATGACTTTTTTACTTTTTTCGACATACTATTCAATGACTTTTTTACTTTTTTTGACATACTATACTATGACTTTTTTTAAAACTTTTTTGAAATAATATTCTATGACTTTATTTAAATACTTTTTTTGACATACTATGACTTTTTTTACTTTTTCACATGCTATACAATGACTTTTGTACTTTTGTTTGAAATACTATACTATGACTTTTTTCGACATACTATACTATTACTTTTTTACCTTTTTCGATATACTATACTTTGACTTTTTTACTTTTTTCAACATACTATTTTATGACTTTTTTACTTTTTTCGACATACTATTCTATGACTTTTTTACTTTTTTTGACATACTATGCTATGACTTGTTTTTACTTTTTCAACATACTATACTATGACTTTTTTACTTTTTTCGACATACTATACTATGACTCTTTTACTTTTTTTGACATACTATACTATGAATTTTTTACTTTTTTGACATACTATACTATGACTTTTTTTTACTTTTTCAACATACTATACTATGACTTTTTTACCATTTACGACATACTATACTATGACTTTTTTAAAACTTTTTCAACATACTATACTATGACTTTTTTTACTTTTTTTGACATACTATACTATGACTTTTTTACTATTTACGACATACTATACTATGACTTTTTTACCATTTACGACATACTATACTATGACTTTTTTTAAACTTTTTCAAGATACTATACTATGACTTTTTTTACTTTTTTCAACATACTATACTATGACTTTTTTACTATTTACGACATACTATACTATGACTTTTTTTTACTTTTTCAACATACTATACTATGACTTTTTTACCATTTACGACATACTATACTATGACTTTTTTAAAACTTTTTCAACATACTATACTATGACTTTTTTTGACATACTATACTTTGACTTTTTTATTTTTTTCGACATACTATACTATGACTTTTTAAAAACTTTTTCAACATACTATACTATGACTTTTTTTACTTTTTTTGACATACTATACTATGACTTTTTTATTTTTTTCGACATACTATACTATGACGTTTTTTTTACTTTTTCAACATATTATACTATGACTTTTTTACTTTTTCAACATACTATACTATGACTTTTTTACTTTTTCAACATACCATACTATGACTTTTTTTTAACTTTTTTGACATACTATACTATGACTTTTTTTTAACTTTTTCAACATACTATACTATGACTTTTTTACTTTTTTCGACATACTATGCTATGACTTCTTTTAAACTTTTTTTGACATACTATTCTATGACTTTTTTTAAATACTTTTTCTGACATAATATACTACGAATGTTTTACTTTTTCAACATACTATAAAATGACTTTTTAACTTTTTTTTGACACACTATACTGTGACTTTTTTTTACTTTTTCAACATACTATACTATGATTTTATTTAAAAACTTTTTCTGACATACTATACTATGACTTTTTTACTTTTTCGACATACTATACAATTTTTTTTTTACTTTTTTCGACATACTATAGTATGACTTTTTTGACATACTATACAAAGACATTTTTACTTTTTGACATACTATACTATGACTTTTTTACTTTTTTCGACATACTATACTATGACTTTTTTAAAACTTTTTTAACATACTATACTATGACTTTTTTACTTTTTTCGACATACTATACTATGACTTTTTTACTTTTTTCGACATACTATACTATGACTTTTTTTAAAACTTTTTTAACATACTATACTATGACTTTTTTACTTTTTTCGACATACTATACTATGACTATTTTTTCAAAACTTTTTTTGACATATTATACTATGACTTCTTTTGGATATACTATACTTTGACTTTTTAGTGATCAATCCCGTGCTTTGTCTCCAGAGTTTTCCATTTTCTGTTCTTAGTTTATGTTGATCAATAAATATAACATCAAATCAATTGATTTCAAGCTTCACATATACAGTAGCCCAGTGTAATAAATGCCTGGTGCTCTCTTTGAAGATTTAAGGATGAAAGGATGAAGTAAAAAATATAAACAGTATCTATATACAAAGTCATGTTATAGTATGTTGAAACAATCATTAATATAAATCTCAAAAGTATGGATAGGGTATGTCAAAAAAGTCATGGTATCTTAATTCGTAAAAGAGTCACACCCATCATATTTAAACACTGATAGTATATGTATATATAAATATATATATATTAAAAAACACTTCTAACCCCAGCTCTGTCTTCAGTTTTTCACTCCTCATTTGAGAATGTAGTCCACGTTCAGTAAGAGGTATGTAGCTATGTCACAGTGCAGTCGCACTAGCGGATTGATTGATGACCATGATTGCGGATTGACAGCATCTGTGAAAGTGCAAATGAGCCAGAAACTGTGTGTTGAGTGTGGAGTATAAAACAGGAACCTTGAGCATTACTCCAGAATGAGCGGCTCTTTCCATCAACATACCAGCTAATTTTAAAGCTTCTCATATCCAGTTGACCTCCTGCTTTAGAATGGGTGAGTTTTTAAGCTGTGTTTTTGTATATTATTCTGATTTAAGGTTTAGCATACTGTGGTAGTGTTTCACTTGCTGAGCTAATCTGATGTGCTCTCATTCTTATCTTTGGCTTAGCTGCAACAAAAGTGTTGATCGTGTATGCCCACCAGAGCTCTGCCTCGTTCAACGCTGCAGCCAAAGATGCCGCAGTAGAAGTTTTAGCTGCTCATGGCTGCACAGTAGAAGTATCAGACCTGTATGCCATGAAGTTTAAAGCACCTGCTACTGCTGAGGACATCACTGGTACACAAACCTCTCACTTGAACTTAAAATCCTGCTTGATTGTGTTCTTCAGAATTGAAGTATATTATCTCTGTAGGAGACGTTAAGAATGGTGAACACTTCTGCTATGCGGAGGAGACTAAACTTGCATGGGAGGAAGGAAAACTGTGTGCTGACATCACTGAGGAACAACGTAAACTCACTCAGGCTGACCTCATCATCTTTCAGGTATCGGTTGGTTAGTGATAGTAATGTTTGGTTCAACCTTATGTTAAATGAATTTAACTGTAAGCCCTACTTCTCAGTTCCCCATGTACTGGTTCACTGTTCCTGCAATCATGAAGGGCTGGATCGAC
>NC_048409.1:28125185-28128380 GCF_013103735.1 Etheostoma cragini
GTGGGGATCCACCTCGGAAAGGTGATCCCACCCAACAGCCAGATGAAAGCTGGAGTCTGAAGACTACCTGGTCTCATGTTTGTTGGGCCTGTCTTATATGTATGATGGAAAATTAAAGTGTAATTATGTTCTGACTTCTATTAAGTACTTTGTCTTAATTTCTCCAAGGGTGGGTTTCTTGTAATTGACAAGTGGTTTGCACTATATGGATCTTGGTGGTACTTCACCAGTTCAGCTTTGTGGCAATTTACAGTAAATTCGCCATGACAAGTATTAAGCCACATGACTACCACGCTCTTGCTGAAATCTTGGCACTGAATATACGGTTGACTTTGAATTAATTACGCGAACCTTTTCAGGTTTGCACTTTGGTCCCAATCATTTAATAAAATTCATGGGTCGGTCTGACTTTTAGTGCAGATGATGCTCTTTAAACCTTAAACTTGTGCATACGCTACTTGGACTTATTTTAATGGCCTATTGACCTAAAACTCTGAATTTAGTTTTACCTTGCAGCGTTAATCTCCGACCGGTATAAATTATGATCTGCGAGAATCTCCCTGACTGCTCTGCTGGATAGGGTTTCCCACTGGGGGGAAATACCCGTTCCCAACAGCCAGACTAGCTGTAGTGAGTACACGGCTCTGCCAAAGCAACTTTAAACCAATGGACAACCTCCTCAGGTCTAGTCTACGGTGAAATGGAGCCATTTAATTGGTAGTCCACGGTGAAATAGAGCGATTTCCTTGGTAATCTACAGCTCAGTCGATGCTAGTTAATTTAGCTAATGATGCTATCATGAGTCAGTTTTTTACACCGGTCATCCGTGATGGCATCCACACATCTTGAAGGGGCGGAGGGCCGCTTTCCTTCCCTGACGGTCCGATAAAACGTAAGAAGGCTTTTTCAGCCATAGTTAAGTGTTTCCTCATTGTAACGGTTATGTTAACTTTGGTTTTAGTATTTTTTTTTTTTTTTTAAAAAACGGCACCGTTAGTCAGCATGGTGTTTCAGTGAAAGACTCCCCTGACTCTGACATGTACAACTCATACTTACCTGGCAGGGGAGATACCATGATCAAGAAGGTGGTTCACCCAGGGCGAGGCTTGGCCATTGCACTCCGGCCATCTGACCCCTGCGAATTCCCCAAATGTGGGAATCTCGACTGCATAATTTGTGATAGTAGGGGACTGCGTTCGCGCTCTCCCCTGATAACATGTGAAATGAAAACAATGAGGCTAAAATAGATTATTTCAGGCTCAAACTGTTATGATGCATTTCAGTGCGGATTGATATTGATTGTGAGTAGGTTCCTTACATGATGAAGTCAATAGGTGTAAAGGCTCTAGTTGCTTAGATAGTAAGCTACAGCTAAGTTTAATTTATTTTGAAAAATAGTATCCATTGGTTATTAACACCTACTTTGACTTTTTAAATTATAACTTTGGATGATTATCCAATTATAGTCTTTTTGACATACTATACCATGACATTTTTTCCCCACTTTTTCACTACTATGACTTGTTTTTTTACTTCTTTTGACATACTATACTATGACTTCTTTTGGATATACTATAATTTGAATTTTTAGTGATCTATCCCGTGCTTTGTCTCCAGAGTTTTCCATTTTCTGTCCTTAGTTTATGTTGAACAATAAATATAACATCAAATTAATTGATGTCCAGCTTCACATATACAGTAATAATAACTTTGAACAGAGATGGACAGTTTATCGCCCAAATATAAACATTAATATACGTCAGGATATCAAATTTCGGTAAGATATTGATTATTGTTTTTGAGTAGGTACCTTACAAGATGTAGTCAATAGGTGCTTAGGTAGTAGGCTACAGCTAAGTTGAATTAATTTCGAAAAATAATATCCATAGGTTGTTTTTAAAACATACTATCACTTTTTTTAATTATAACTTTGGATGATTAGCACTAGAGTGCAGTGAAGCTCATTGTTGTTTTCGGTCCGGCAGCGCGCGGATCAAACATTACTTTCTCGCTCAGAGAGGATTTGTGATATATTTTATTTAAACTAGAAGGTACAGCTTGCTCAACGTGGGTGGAGCCAAACGTCCATGTTGAGCACCACCCCGAATTACACACTGCAGGAATGGGTACTTTCTGTAGCTTCACATGCGACAACATATCTTAATAAAAATGACACATTTTGTTGCTATTTCTTGCACATTTCACTCATTTACGGTGTGTAGTGCAGGAAATCGAATCGAAGTCAATGTGTTGCGAATGAAACCGATATTTAAACCGTGAGTGACGAGCACCGTGTGGAGAATGTGGTCCTCTCTGCAGACCCATTCTCAGTATCGCTTCTCGGCCTTTTGGCTAAGATCAAGTGTAGTATCTGTTCTTATCAGTTTAATATCTGATACGTCCCCTACCCGGGGACCATATATTAAATTGATTTTTGGAACTGGGAGGTGGAATAGGGGCTTGCTCCGTCCACTCCACGCATCGACCTGGTATTGCAGTATTTCCAGGAACGGTGCACCCCCCCTCTCAATGTGAAGATTAAACCTTAACCTCTCTGTAGGGACTTTGATGCAAGTCTTACGACTAATAAATAATTCAACTTATCTCACTGCGACCCAAATAGTCTAGAAACCTAGTTTGTCCGGAAAAAAATTATTTCATTTCTCTTGACTGTAGACAACCGGGTTGATGTTGTACAAGCATTTTCCATGAAATAAATCCGGACGAACAATGAACTGTAAACAAGGCCTTAAAGATCAGAGGGTTAAAGAGCCGGCATCTGCACTAAAAGTCAGTCAATGCATTGTATTAATGATTGGGACCAAAGTGCAAACCTGGAAAGGGTAGTAAAGTCAGTGCAAAGATTCCAGCAAGAGCGTTGGGGTCATGGGGCTTAATGAGGGTCATGGCCCATTTACTGTACATTGGCACAAAGCTGAAGGAGTAACGATGGTGAAGTAGCCTACCACCAAGAGCCATCTAGTGCAAAAGCTGACCACTTTACAAATACAAGAAACCAGCCCTTGATGGAGAAATTAAGACAAACGTCAAGTACTTATAGAAGTCAAAACATAATTAAACTTTTATTGTTTCATCATACATATGAGACAGGACACTCATGAGACCAGGTAGTCTTCAGACTCCAGCTTTCATCTGGCTGTTGGGTGGGATCACCTTTCCGAGGTGGATCCCCAC
>NC_048409.1:28128480-28134615 GCF_013103735.1 Etheostoma cragini
AGCACACAGTTTTCCTTCCTCCCATGCAAGTTTAGTCTCCTCCGCATAGCAGAAGTGTTCACCATTCTTAACGTCTCCAACAGAGATAATATACTTCAATTCTGAAGAACACAATCAAGCAAGATTTTAAGTTCAAGTAAAAGGTTAACATACCAGTGATGTCCTCAGCAGTAGCAGGTGCTTTAAACTTCATGGCATACAGGTCTGATACTTCTACTGTGCAGCCATGAGCAGCTAAAACTTCTACTGCGGCATCTTTGGCTGCAGCATTGAACGAGGCAGAGCTCTGGTGGGCATACACGATCAACACTTTTGTTGCAGCTAAGCCAAAGATAAGAATGAGAGCACATCAGATAAACTCAGCAAGTGAAACACTACCACAGTATTATATACAACCTTAAATCACAACAATATACAAAAACACAGCTTTAAAACCTCACCCATTCTAAAGCAGGAGGTCAACTGGAACTGAGAAGCTTTAAATTAGCTGGTATGTTGATGGAAAGAGCAGCTCATTCTGGAGTAACGCTCAATGTGCCTGTTTTATACTCCACAGTCAACACACAGTTTCTGGCTCATTTGCATTTTCACAGATGCTGTCAATCAGCAATCATGGTCATCAATCAATCCACTAGTGCGACTGCACTGTGACATAGCTACATACCTCTTACTGAACGTGGACTACATTATCAAATGAGTAGTGAAAAACTGAAGACAGAGCTGGGGTTAGAATGTTTTTTTAAATATATATTTGGACACTATCAGTGTCTAAATATGATGGGTGAGACTCTTTTATGAATTAAGATACCATGACTTTTTTTGACGTACCATATTCATACTTTTGAGATTTTTTGATTATTTTTTGATTATTTCATTTTTCATTATATTTTTGACTTCATCCTTTCATCCTTAAATCTTCAAAGAGAGCAACAGGCATTTATCACACTGATTAATGTGACTGGTTATTGTTATTGTTCAACATAAACTAAGGACAGAAAATGGAAAGCTCGGGAGACAAACACGGGATTGATCACTAAAAAGTCAAAGTATAGTTTATCCAAAAGAAGTCATAGCATAATATGTCAAAAAAAGTCAGAGTATAGTATGTTAAAAAGTATTAAAAAAAAAAGAAAAATAAGTCTTAGTATGTCAAAAATACTATAATTGGATAATCATCGAAAGTTATAATTTAAAAAGTCATAGTATGTGTTAATTACAACCTATGGATACTTTTTTTCAAAATAGATTAAATTTAGCTGTAGTTTACTATCTCAGCAACTAGAGCCGTAACACCTTCTGACTTCATCATGTAAGGAACCTACTTGCAAACAATATCAATGCGCACAGAAGCACATCAACAGAGCTGTTTGCGCCCGATGTATTACTTTTCAGGATCCTTCTTATTATTCCACATGTTATCAGGGGAGAGCGCGAACGCAGTCCCCCACTATCACAAATTATGCAGTCGAGATTCCCACATTTGGGGAATTCGCAGGGGTCAGATGGCCGGAGTGCAATGGCCAAGCCTCGCCCTGGGTGAACCACCTTGTTGATCATGGTATCTCCCCTGCCAGGTAAGTATGAGTTGTACACGTCAGAGTCAGGGCAGTCTTTCACTGAAACACCATGCTGACTAACGGTGCTGAGTTTTTTTTTTTTTTTTTTTAATACTAAAACCACCAGAGTCGTCGATAAGGAGACGATAACATACATAACTCTTAGAGTGAGGAAACACTTGACTATGGCTGACAAACACGTATCATGTTTAATCGGAGACAATGTGTCAGCGGACCACGAGGGAAGGAAAGCGCCCCCCCGCCCCTTCCAAGGTGTGTGTGTCACGGGTGACCGGTTTAAAAAACTGACTCATGATAGCGTCACTAGCTAAGTTAGCTAGCATCGACTGGACCGTAGACTACCAATGAAATCGCTCCATTTCACCGTAGACTACCAATGAAATTGCTCCATTTCACCGTAGACTACCAATGAAATCGCTCCATTTCACCGTAGACTACCAATGAAATCGCTCCATTTCACCGTAGACTACCAATGAATTCGCTCCATTGAGTTTGCCTCATCGGCCACCGTAGCAGGCTGTTTCTATAAGAGATTGAGCTAATGAAGGAGTAGTATGAAGGTTTAATGAACTTTAGTTAGTTAGTGCGCTCGCTGTTACATTCAGTGGCTGCAAACTCTCTTTTGGCGCGCACCGTGCACACCAGACACAGCAGCGGACGTCAGGGAGAGCAGCCACCTCGACCAGAGAGAGGCAGCTGGTAATAACTAGTTAGCATTAGCTAGCGGCAGTGCGGCTTCACGCTAACGTCAGTGAGTTAGTTAATTAATTATTAATTAAGTTGTCTGTGCTCGCTGCGCTTGCATTGACCTCTAAACAGTGTGCAAGGTCAAAGGGCGATGCTGTCAGTCGTCAGGTCAGCGCTCGCGACATGTAAGTGACAATTGTTTGGGGTCGTTTGCTGTTTGTCGTCTTATTATTAATGAAAAACGCGATGTAATGTTTATGAAATCCAAAGTGATTTATACAGGTCTGTTAGCTCGCGCTAGTTTGGAGAAAAATGATCGTTTAACTGGGTTAAAAACAACTTTGTAGGGCTTTGTGGGTGAAAGGTCACCAGCAATTGTTGTTCTTGCAGCATGCAAGGTGGTATTGTAGAGTTCACTTAGGACTCTAATCATAGACTATATATAACAATCTTTGGCTCTAATATCTATTTTTTATACTTTACTCGTCATTTATAATTATTTTCATAACCGGTTAACATGCTGACTATAAAATGTCAGAAAATAGTGATAAATAATATATAAAATGACATAGTGTGACGAGTGTCATTACATTAAAAAGCTGTATACATTATTTACATTAACTATTCTCGGCCATTTATTTGTGAATTACACATTTAAGTGTCTAGGAGGGTAACATTGCAGATTATTTAGGTAGTAGTGTTACCAGCATTACGTCACAGATTACTTCTATGTATTTAATAATTTATAACTCCATTTCAAAGAGGTATTTTGTATGTGCAAAATAGACAAAAACTCCACTTTGCCACATCCTTTGACCGGCCTAATATTTACTATGTCTACTCCTATTTCTCCTGTGTGACACTTTATACTTCACTAATGTTGATTTAAAATATTTTAACATTCTGTGTCAGGATATTCTGTTTTAATTGCATTGGAAAGATAAAATACCCTGAATCAGGGCTAGAAATAAAGCTTATTTTTCAGTAATTAATCTGTATATAATCTATTTTGAACTAAAAAAAACACCACAAAATGGCATGAACCTCCATCACATTCTTTTTTTTCTTTAAAAAAAAAATGGGTCAAATTTGACCCATTTAAAAAAAAAAAAAAAAGTTTCTATCAGAATTTTGGGTTTCTTTCAACTAAATGGTCAAAAAAATATCCTGGATGGTTTCGTAAAACGCTCTTCACAAGTGAAATAAATTATCAGTTCACTACTTTCACTGAATTTGGGTGTGTTATTTAATTGTTTAGCATTTGAAGAAGTATTTAAGTTGTTTAAGTTAATTTAAGTTAAAAAATTAACAAAAACATTGTAAAAAGTGACAAAATGTCCAAAGTGCCAAAACAAAATCAACAAAATCGTTAAAAAAAAGTGACAAAGGCATCGGGAAAAGTCGATAAAAACGGCCAAAAGTTTAAATTTAAGAATTTGGACCGAGGAAAAACGTGTTTTGTGGTCGATAAGAAGACAACACCAGGGTTAAATGTCTTGTTTTATCCAAATAACAGCACAAAAACACAAAGATGGCTCATCATTACAGCATTATAATTAGAAAAGCTGGAATTGGAATATTAGGTATTTGTTTTTAATTAAAAAAAAAAGATTTTAATAAATTAGAAAATTTGGTTGTTTTTGGATGATTTTCTGATCAGTTCACTACTTTCATTGAATTTGGGTGTATTATTTAATTGAATAGCATTTGAAGAATTATGTAAGTTATTTAAGTCAAAAAAAAAAAACAATCAATGGAAAAAGTGACACAAAATGTCCAAAGTGCCAAAACAAAAATCATCAAAAAAGTGACAAAGGCATCGGGAAAAGCAACAAAAGTCTTGATTAAAACAGACAAAAGTTTAAATTAAAAAATTCGGACAGAGGAAAAAAATAAAGATTTTAATAAATCAGAAAAATATGTTGTTTTTTGATGATTTTTCTGATCCAAACCGTTACCATGGCAGCCCTTTAGCTTCCCTTGATCTCTGTAGTCACTGTAACAGTTTATTGTCTACACAGGTTTTAGTCCCGTCCCGGTTGTTTTGGATGAACTCACTGTGTTGTTTGTGTCCCTCCGTCCCTTCCCTCTCAGACGGGAGGTCCCGGCTCCCCGGTCCGGCTGTGGTCCGGGCCATGTCGTCCTCGGGGGGGGCCGTGCCCCCTTACACCACCCTCGCCATCTCCCACCCAGCAGAGTCCATCACGCACGTAGAGCTGCACCGCCCGGAGAAACGCAACGCCATGAACAAAGCCTTCTGGAGGCAGGAACCTGTTTAAATCCATATGCAGAGATACTAACATGCAGAGATACTAACATGCAGAGATACTAACATGCAGAGATACTGACATGCAGAGATACTGACATGCAGAGATACTAACATGCAGAGACACTAACATGCAGAGACACTAACATGCAGAGATACTGACATGCAGAGACACTAACATGCAGAGACACTGACATGCAGAGACACTAACATGCAGAGACACTGACATGCAGAGACACTGACATGCAGAGACACTGACATGCAGAGACACTGACATGCAGAGATACTGACATGCAGAGATACTGACATGCAGAGATACTGACATGCAGAGACACTGACATGCAGAGACACTGACATGCAGAGATACTAACATGCAGAGATACTAACATGCAGAGATACTAACATGCAGAGATACTAACATGCAGAGATACTGACATGCAGAGACACTAACATGCAGAGACACTGACATGCAGAGATACTGACATGCAGAGATACTAACATGCAGAGACACTGACATGCAGAGACACTAACATGCAGAGACACTAACATGCAGAGACACTAACATGCAGAGATACTAACATGCAGAGATACTAACATGCAGAGATACTAACATGCAGAGACACTGACATGCAGAGACACTGACATGCAGAGACACTGACATGCAGAGACACTGACATGCAGAGACACTGACATGCAGAGACACTGACATGCAGAGACACTGACATGCAGAGACGCTAACATGCAGAGACGCTAGCATGCAGAGATGCTAGCATGCAGAGATGCAGAGATGCTAGCATGCAGAGATACTAGCATGCAGAGATACTAGCATGCAGAGATACTAGCATGCAGAGATACTAGCATGCAGAGATACTAGCATGCAGAGATACTAGCATGCAGAGATACTAGCATGCAGAGATACTAGCATGCAGAGATACTAGCATGCAGAGATACTAGCATGCAGAGATACTAATATGCAGAGATACTAACATGCAGAGATACTAACATGCTGTTAGTATGTTGCTTTTTTCTATTGTATTTTTACATATGACATGTTTAAAGTATTAATCTGTTTTATTTTTTAATCCTTTTGAGCAATGTTCTGCAGTTGAGTTGCTGAATATTACCCGTTTAACCTTGTGTTGTCTTCCTTGTGACCATGAAAAACATTTTTGCCCTTCTCTCAACTTCTCTGTTGCTTTTTACAAAGTTTTTTATGAAGTTTCGGTAGTTAAAAAAAAAATATTTCAACATTTTTCACCTGTATTTTGACTTCATTTATTTGAGATGTATAATAACCCCTTTGAAAACGGATCAAATTTGACCTGAAGACAACATGAGGGTTAAAGAATGACAGGCAGAGGATGACTGCCCAAGATTTAAAAAGCAACTAGCCCCCAAATGACTTAAAATCAATGTTGAACGGGCGCCCGGATGGCTCACTTGGTGAAGCGGGCGCCCGGGTAACTCAGTTGGTGAAGCGGGCGCCCGGGTAGCTCACTTGGTGAAGCGGGCGCCCGGGTAGCTCAGTTGGTGAAACGGGCGCCCGGGTAGCTCAGTTGGTGAAGCGGGCGCCCGGGTAGCTCAGTTGGTGAAGCGGGCGCCCGG